>NW_006787829.1:420210-422524 GCF_000442215.2 Lipotes vexillifer
ACTGTTGTGGGCTCTCCCGTTGCGGAGCACAGGCTCCGGACGCGCAGGCTCAGCGGCCACGGCTCACGGGCCCAGCCGCTCCGCGGCACACGGGATCCTTCCGGACCGGGGCACGAACCCGCGTCCCCTGCACCGGCAGCTCTTTGCTGTATGCCTGTAACTAACACACATTGTAAATCAACTACATTTTGATTAAAAAATAAATATATATTAAAAAATTAAAAATAAAAACCAAAGGGACAAGAAAAAGAAAAAAAAAAGGTTTTCAACAGAAACCACATAAGGCCATTATTTAGCTCAGGGGCTTTGCAACAGGCATTGCACATTTGAATCACCTGTGACATTTATCATTCATAGAGAGGACACCCCAGAAATTCTGACTTAGTGCATTTGTGCAGGATTAAGTATTTGGGGTTTTAAAATTTTGCACTCCCAGTGATTATCATGTTCATATCTATGTTGGGAGTTATGAACTTAAATGATGTTCTTTTTAATTATATCACTGGATATAATTATCTCACATTCCCATTTAACTTGCATCATTACCTGTACAGGATATTAGATGCTGATGCTCTCCTTTACATAATCTCATTATAATTAGCTGGAAATGAGCTGTCAGGCATTTTTATTAGTTGTGTCTTCAGATCCTTCCCTAAAGAGATAAAGTCAAAGTCTAATATCTGAGGTCACTTAAGGTTTCAGTGTTGGGCTAAGAAGCTCAAATACAGAGTGGATGACGTTCTAGGTACGGTTCTTCCTGTGGCTGAAACACCGTTCAGTTATCTGGCAGTGCTGGCTTCCCATAAGGGCTCCAGTCACCTGCTGAGGCTCCCAGGCCGCCGTGAGCTTGGCTCAGTACCCCGGCAGCCTCAGGACCTCCAGACCCTGAGCTCATCCGCCCACCATGCTGCCAAGGCACCACCTGTCACAAGATGGTGATCAATCAGAATGATTCTTTTTTAGCATCTAATATTTATTTATCTGATCAGAGTTTTCATTAAATTTAGATACTGGCCTTTGGGAATACAAAAGCCCCCGCTCACCCCAGCATACAAGCAACATAGGAAAAGAAAAAGCCAAGAATTCGGTGTGGATGTTCTACATTGTGTGGAAGCAACCTCAAAGGTGGCCCTAATGAAACCCCGATCCTGGAGCTGACAACCCTTGTGTAATCCCTTCCTGTTGAATACAGGATGGGTTTAGTTACTTGCTTCTTGTTAATAGCATAAGGAAGAAGGGATGGGATGTGACTTTTGAGGATGGGTTGTACAAAGACGATGGTTATAAGAAAACTGTGGCTTCCATACTGTATGTGCACTCTCCCCTTTCTCTCCCTCTTTCATATCTCTCATCCCAGGGAGGTTATCTGCCCTGGTGAGAGGCAGCCCTGTGGACAGCCCTGTGTTAAAAAAGACTGCTAACAGCCAGGAGAATGAGCTGAAAAGTGGATCCCCTTCCCACAGGGTGAGGTTTCTCATAACTGCAGCCCAGCCAACAGCTTGTCTGCAGTCTCATAAGGGGCCTTCCTCCAGAGGCACCAGCTAAGCTGCCCAGATTCCTGACTCTTAACTTAGCTATGAGAGGATAAGCATTTGTTGTTTTAAACTGCTAAGTTTTGAAGTAATTTTCTATATGACAATAGACAACTAATATCCATTCTATCAAATGAACATTGCATATTATATATATACTCCTTCCTGGAGATAATCTGTTTTAAAAATTTTGTCAATAATATGTTTTTAAATATTGTGCGCTGGCAAAGAGCAAATTCTGATTTAGTGGAGTAAACAGCACTGATATCTACACAGCTCAAACAAGGTGGCATGCATGTGCATTTCTTTTTTAGGTTGTTCATAGCAGAAAGTTTTCTGTGAAAGGGTTATATATGCAATTTAAATTAGTGATAGATGAGACCTTTCTTACTGAGACAACATTTTTAAAAATTTCTTTATTTTTCCACCTAATATCTTTCTATGCATTTATTTACCTACTTATATACTCATTTATTCCTTTATTCATTCATACCTTGCTAGGAAAGAGTTAACACAGCAGATCTGTTTTACTTAATTTTTGCTTGTATCTGTAGCCACAGCAATGACCATTGGTCAAATCCTGAGAATTAAACTACAGAAAAGTTCACATACTCACTGATTAGGGATGTTATTCTATATACTTGAGGCAGTGAAGGAAGCCTTAGAAGCCTGGGAATGACCATTCTATCATCTTCTCTCTCTTTCTCCCTCTCTCTCTCTCTCTCTTTCTCTCTCTCTCCCTCTCTCTCTCTCTCTCTCTCTCTCTCTATATATATATATAT
>NW_006787829.1:422551-443839 GCF_000442215.2 Lipotes vexillifer
TTTTTTTTTTTTTCCTACTGTTCCTGCCCTGTACCCTTTGCTCGAATAAATCTCATCCATGAGTTTAACTTGTTAAGTCCTATGACTCCGTCCAGGCGATCACCAAACTACTGGGTGGTCATGGGACCCCCAAAATACACACAATGCCCTTTTACAAAAATTCACTATGGCTGATGAGAATTCTATTTTGTTAATGATTAAATATGTAAAACTATATAAATTTAGTGTGTCCAGGGTTTTATTTGATAAACTTACATATTGTACTATGATTGCCGTTGTAGCCTCACAGCACCTTTATCATATTGCACAATTATAGTACCATATTGTTGTCTATATGGGAACACTTAAGCTGGGAATTGGCAAGTTAAGTTACAGGATAATTTTTTCTTTACTAGAATTGCATTTACCTTGTTGTTAGGACTGTTTAGACAAAAATTTTAAGAGTATTTGCACACACATTAAGATGATTATTTTAAAAAATAATAAAAACCGTTGGAGAGGATATAGAGAAATTGGAATCCCTGTGCATTGTTAGTGGGAATGTAAAATGGTACAGCCACTATGGAAAACAGTATGGCAACTCCTCAGAAGAATTAAACACAGAATTACCATGTAATCCAGCAGTTCTACTTCTAAGTATATACCCAAAAGAATTGAAAAGGAAGTCAAACATATTTATATGTTCATGTTTATAAAAGCTTTATTCAAAATAGTAAAGGTGAAATCAACCCAATTGTGCACTTATGGATGAATTGATTAAAAAATGTGGTATATACATACAATGGAATATTATTCAGCCTTAAAAAGGAAGAAAATTCTGATACCGGCTGTAACTTGGAAGCATCTTGAGGGCATGAGGCTAAGTGCAATAGACCAGTCACAATAAGACAAATGGTGTGTGATTCCACTCACATGACGTTCTAAAAGTAGTCAAATTCATAGAGACAGAAAGTAAGATGGTGGTTGCCAGGGGATAGGAGAGGGGAATGGGGAACTATTGTTTAATGGGTATGGGGTTTCAGACAGGGAAGATGAAAAAGTTCCCAACATGGATGGTGGTGATGGTTGCAGAACCATGTGAATGTACTTATTGCCACTGAGTTGTACACCTAAGAATGGTTAAAAAGGTAAATTTTATTGTATGCATATTTTACAATATAACAATAAACACCTCTTTAAAAAGGTAATTTTTATTTCATCCTTAAAATGTCTAAATGCAATCATGGTACTCTTGCTACGAACTTGGGAGTACTACACTAATGGGTCAAGGAATAATAAAATTAGGTGTTTTGGTTGTCTCCTTCAGTAGCTCTTTGATTTTTTTTAACTGACTGCATTGAATTCATAATTAATATTCTAGACTCACATTCTTGTTGCTACAGGCACCAAACTGGAGGTGAAGGTACAGCTTCCAGCTGTCTGGATGTCTACTGTAATGAGAAGCAAACATCAGAATGCATAGATGTGTCACTGAAACAATGTTAAATTACTGCACTTATGAGAGATTTGGGGATCATATCCAAAAAAGCATTGTCCAGACCAATAACATGAAGATTTTTCCCTATGCTTTCTTTTCTAGTAATTTTTAAATTTCAGGTATTAGGTTTAAATCTTTAATCCATTTCGAGTTGATTTTTGTATAAGATCTGAGATAAGAGTCCAATATTCTTCTTCTGCTTATGGATATCTGGTTTGTCCAGCACCACTTATTGAAGAGACTGTACTTTCTTCACTGTATATTCTTAGCATTCTTGTTGAGGATCATGTGATCACAAATGCATGGATTTATTTCTGTGCTCGTATTCTGTTCCATTGGTCTGTTTGTTTTGATTACTACAGCTTTTTAATATATTTTGAAATTAGGAAGTGTGATGCCTCCATTTTTTGGTCTTCTTTCTCAAGATGGTTTTGGTTATCTGGGGTCCTTTATGGTTCTATATGAATTTCAGGCTTTCTTTTTCTATTTTTGTAAAAATTGCCATTGGGGGGCTTCCCTGGTGGCGCAGTTGTTGAGAGTCCACCTGCCAATGCAGAGGACACGGGTTCGTGCCCTGGTCCGGGAAGATCCCACATGCCGCAGAGCGGCTGGGCCCGTGAGCCATGGCCGCTGAGCCTGCGCATCCGGAGCCTGTGCTCCGCAACGGGAGAGGCCACAACAGTGAGAGGCCCACATTCCGCAAAAAAAAAAAAAAAAATACCATTGGGATTTTGAAAAGGATTGCATTGAATCTGTAGATTGCTTAGGGCAGTATAGACAAATTAATATTAAGTCTTCTAATCCACAAACACAGGATGTCTTTCTATCGATTTATGTCTTCTTTACTCTCTTTCAGCAATGTTCTGTCGTTTTCAGTGTATTGGTCTGAGGATTGAGTGCAGATTAGGCAGGAAAAAAATCAAGAATTGGGGCTTGATCATCTCGCTGTACCATCGATTGAGATGGGGAAAATGGGGGCTTCAAGGGCATGTTGATGACAGCAAATTAAAAGTTTTGTATTTGTTAATTTTAAACTACTTACTAGAATTCTAAGGTGAGCATCCCAGCAGTCAATCACACATAGAAGTCTGAAACCCAGCGAACAGGAAGTTAGGGACAGGATGCGTCAGTCACGAGCACTGAAATGACATCTATGCATGAGGATGCTATCATCTAGGGAGTGAGGAATAATTTTTAAAAGGGGAGGAGAAACCAAGAAGTAAATCTTGGGACACTCAACATTTTGGAATTTCTGGAAGAAACGTGGTAGCCAAGGGATTTAAAATGAGACACCAGCGGTTTCCATGGAAAACCAGCCAAGTGTGTGATCCTGGAAGCCAAGAGGAAGCAACAATTAATCATGGATAATGCTGCTGAGAATGAAAAGTGAAGACTGAAGATAGAGAAATGGATTTGTCAAAAATGGACACCATTTGTGACTATGATAAGAACAGAGTCAGTGGAAGGTATGAATAAAAGCCTAGCGTGAGTAAAATGAGAAGAAAGAAGTGGTGGTGGGGATAGAGACAATTCTTGAGGTATTTCTCAATGAAAGGTAGCAGAGAAATGTGGTTTTGACCGACGGTCTTGGAATGTAGAAACTTTTGTTTGTTTAATTCAAAATGTGAAATATTAGAATATTGTGTTTTGAAGAATATAATTTTTAAAAAGGAAGTACTGATGATAGATGAGAAAGAAGTTACTTAGGACGATAGAGACTTTCTCCCTGCTCCTTTCCACTAAATACGGCTGTAAAGCCTGAAATAGTGCAAGAGGTAATCAATTGTTGGAATGAATGTGATGTGAACTGAAAAGATAAGATCATTAAAAAACAATGGGACATTTGAAATTAAAATGTTGGAGATATATGGTTATCGGTAATATCTAAATCCTTGCCTGAATAAGAGGTGTTGAGCAGAAAAGATTATTGAATGTACATGGGTAAAAGAATTAAAGAGCCAGATAATCAACTGATGATCTATCTATATGGACGTTTAAATGATTGTAAAAGTAGTGCTGGCAAAGCAAAAAGTAAACACAATTAGGGCCAAGAGGGTTTGGTGGCAAAATAATAATTATGCTCTAAAAGAGTCATCTTCATCTCTGTTCTCTGAATAATGACCACAATTATGAGGTCATACCTATTCTAGTAACATCACTAACACTGTATATGAGGTTTCTAGTTTTGTTGAATGCAGATTTTACATGTAATTTTGAAAAGACTCCCGTTAACAATTTTATTTGAAAGAAAAATTTTAGTAATTCAATTATTCTTTAATACATGAAAACTAGTGTTTAATTCGGAAATTCAGACTTTTGATCATGATTTTGCAATTCACTGAGTCTGAAAAATGGATGAGCATCATGCTTATTTTCACTACTGGCCTATCTCCTGTTGCAGAATATAAATGTTAACACTTTGTCATATCAAGTGCTTAAGCAGAAATTAGATATGCACAACTGAGACATGCAGTTCTAAAGTGATAATGATCTCATATAATTTTAGAATATTCATATTAATTACCAGTGCTGACCGTATCTTGGCATTTCTCTAGCCTTTGTTTTGTTCTCTACATTATCATCTGCTCTATTTCTCTGCCCTTTATAATTTAAACATTCCAAATTACCTGCTTTGCCCTGTACTTTTTTTTCATGTTCTCTTGGCTTGCACACTCTTCTCATTTTCTGGAATGGAATTATTCTGCTTGTCTGTCTGGATAATTCATCCTTCAAGAAACAGTAGACTGTGAAGCCCTTTCAAAGGATGACACCATTCCCTCTTCTGCATCTCCTGTGCCATTTTATTACAACAATGTTAATTTTTGTTGACATTTTTCTTTCTTATTAGACTCTGATAGCTTTAAGACAAAGATCATGATTTTTCTACAATTTCGGCCCTAGGAACTAGTACAGTGTCTGGCACATAGTCCTGGGATTAATGATAGTTGAATGAATAATACTGTTCTTTACCAGAATCATTTTTATGTTAAAGTAATATAATTCACACATTTGAATTGCAGTTAGAAAGGCATTTGGAATTTATAATGACAAAATTAAGAACAGGAGAAAAAGAATTGAGAAATAAAACATGAGCAAGTGGAAAGTTTAAAAATAAAATCATGGGTATCATGGTTGATGAATAATTCCACTTTCTTAAGAGTAGATCCTCTAAGAAGTATGTTTTAAGTAATGGAAAGAGAGTCTACCACTAAATTGCACAGTTATTTTTTACTAGTGACCTTTATGGTCACTAGAGAGTGAAATATGAATAGAATCTCTCAAGAGACAATGCTCTAATTTACAGTAGGATATCACCCATATAGTATATCTAATTTAAATACTTGGTTTCACTGAATATATTTTTGAGTGGATAGTTTTAAGTTATTCTGCTTGTTTGGATAGAACTAACAGAGACATTTAACAAAATAGTGCCTATAGGAAGCGAAGCCAGGTGGAAGGTAAAGTCAGGTTTGAAGAACAGTAGTGATAAGTTTAGTGTTGGTCACATTGAATTTGGGCTGTCTGTCTCTTATCCTGTGGACACGTAGAAGAAAATGTTTCTGAAGCTCAACGAGAAGGTCATAACTGAATGGAAACACTTGGAAAAACATGGTAGTTTTTACTTTCATTCATAGATGTAGTGAAGGAGTTAACCTGCTCTAGGCTGGGTTACTAGGACGTGTGAGACCGGCTACTCCACATCTAAGATTAGTAGATGTTAGTGCCAAAAACCCACCAATTTTCCACTATAAGAGTGGTTTTAAAACCATGCTCTACCTTGCCTTAATGTTCAGTACTGGCACTAGAGGCCAACACCCCTGCTTCCCAATAAAAAGCAGCTCTGCTCTTTTCTGACTTCTTTAATTTACTAGGGCAAATTCCATTTACATAATATAGGGGAGAGGAGAGCTCTGATGTTAATTAAATAAATAAAATTAAAATAGATTAAAAACCATTGCACTTTAGCATGCTACCATTCGGGGACGCATAGGCAGAAAAACATGGATAGATTTCTTTAAAGTAGAATTTAATTAAAGGACAACTGTAGGAGAATGTTTTCACATAGTGATAATGAAGACATTTGTAGGAAAATTTCTTTTATGGTGGAAATATTTGACAATCGATCATTTATAAACACACATAAAAAATATTCATTTATAAAATCCTCTTTTCCCTTGTTTGATTCCTGTGTTTGTAACTGTGTCCATATATACTTGTATGTGTATATATGTATAAAAATACAAAGAGAGAAAGAGCACAATAAGATCATAAAAATCAAATAGTAAGATATTATTAATAGACCAAATGCATTCATCAGCAGTATTAAATTTGTCTGTGCCTCAATAAAAATTAGCAACATTCACTTAAATATTTAAACTACCAGTCTCTTTTAGGGTAATAGTGAAAAGTAGATATTGTTGTACTTATTTCTTATCAAGTGATATTGTTGTGATCTTTCACAAATATTAAATGATTTCATAATTCCAGAGAAAGATATGAGGACTTCATTTTTCACAGGAAACATAACCATCATTAAAATTGGCTACTACAACACTACATGGCAACCCTTGACTATCTTTCATCTCATTAAAAAGTAGTTGAAAAATAATTTATTATGTAGCTGCTAGGAGATGATAAAAAATTCACTTTTGCTAACGGCACAATCAGATTATATTTTATTGCCCAGTTTTTATTGGTCCCGATAGGAGATTACTTACATATCTATTTTGCCATCCCAGAAACACAGAAAATTATATCTGCTGAAAAAGGACTTACTTAGATCAAATAGATTTTTCTATATTTCAGTTAAATGATTTTCTAAGACTGAAAAGTAGATGTAGCAACTCTAGTACTTTATAATTCCTCTTAGATATTGTATTCTTTTAGGCCATTTATATAGAAAATATAATTACATTATTCTTAAAACATGCAACAGAACTAAAATACTCCTGCATTTATAGTAGTCAACATACTAGGCAATTTGAAAAGAACTAGCCTATTGATGGCCTTAACATAATAAAAGCAGAGTCTTTGAAAGATTGACCCTGAAAGGAATGGAGGACAGGAAACAGAAACAGAGCTTCTGATAGTATTTTCTGGTATTTATTTTCCCGGAATCTCCCACTTGTTATCCACACCATTTCTACCATGCACTCAGGAAAAGCCCTGCTACTGAAACGTTCCAGAAAACTCTTGACACACTCAACTTCTTTTACTTTTCTTTAGTATCAGAGAGACCAAGCTGGAACATACAAACACATATTTACTCATTAAAAATAAAGAATGCAAAGTATAAGTAGCTCATGTTTATAGATTTTACTGGACTGTCTCTTCTCCTATATCTCAGATGTCTTTGGGTAGGGAGAATAATCACCCTAAAGATCTGCATCCTGATCTCTGGTATCACATCTTTGAATGTGTGTTATGGATAGAATTGTGTTCCCTCAAAGATGTTGAAGTCCTAACTCCCAGCACCTGTGACTGTGGCCTAATTTGGAAATAGGTTCTTTGCAGTTTATCAGATTAAGATAAGGATATTAGATTAAGCCCTAATCCAATATGACCGGTGTCCTAATAGAAAGGGCACATAGACAAATACATAGAGAGGGAAAACAATGTGGAGACATTGGGAGAACACCATCTACAAGTCCTGGAACACCTGAGACCACCAGAAGCTGGGGAGAGACATGAAACAGATTTTCCCTCACAGCCCTAGAAGGAATTCACCAGCTGACTACTTTACCTTGCACTTCAAGCCTCTATAATTAGGAGACAAAAAAATTTCTGTTGATTAAGCCACCCAGTTTGTGGTATTTTGTTATGGCAATCCGAAGACAATACATTTCTATTGTGTGACAAAGGGAATTAATTGCAGATACTGCTACAGAGACAGTTAAGTTTGTTAATGAGCTAACCTTAAAATAGTGAGATTACACTGGCATATTTGGGTGGGCCAACCTAATTATGTGAATTAGTAAAAACAGAAGAAGGTGGCAGAAAAGGAGATCAGAGACAGGTGATGTGAGAAAGACTTGACTCTCCATTTCTAGCCTTGAAGTTGGAGCAAAGGATGCCACGAACCAAGGACGTTGGGCATCAATTTTTAATGAAATTAGTGATAAAAATTATTCTTCCTGCCAGTATAGACTCTTGCCCAACCCTCTGATACAACACTGGCACTACAGCCTTAAAATGTGATTTCTACTTTTCAATAACAATTGATGTAAAATTTGCCTAAGATTTATTCAAGATTTATACAAAGAAGAATTATTTTGTTCTACATTGGTTTGTAACTCAGAGTATAATTTTCTGAAATAAATGGAATTGTTTCATTTAATACTGAATGACATAGCACAATTACCTTAAAGGAAAAGAGAAATGAACTAGGGAAAATGACAACAAACTTCTTAAAGAAAAAATATTTTTTTGTTTAAAAAAGTTATACACGCACTTACTAATGTTTCTATGTAAAAACATTCCTAGCAACATACTGTCTAATATTTCTAAAAGTCTTTTTTTTCAAAGACTTATGGCTACAAAAGAACTTATGGCTACAATTCTTATAATTTTGATAAAACTCAAATATTACAAGTGTTCTTGTTTTTCAGTGTTGTCATTTCCTTTCATTAATTGGCTCTATATTTATTTTTCTCTCTCTCAACAGTGATGACAATTTGTTTATTTTTCATAGTTTTAGTCTCCTTAACCACAAATAAAGAAGCTGACAGTGATTGTCTAAAGAAATATTCATCAATCACAACTCTCTTCCTTTTTCCTGTTTAGTTTGAAACTAAAATTATTCAAAGTCCTCCAGCATTTTATTTTCCACAATTGTTCTAGATCACTTGCTTCTAACATCCATACTCATTCACTATGGTAAATATTCCAGATATTATTTTTTTCAGATATTAGTTTTTTTTGCCAGAACATACAATATAATCAAAGCTACTACTGTTTCCCTGTCGTTTCTATTTAACATTTTTTATTTCTTACTTTTCATTACATTTAGAAAACTTTTTAAAACTTTGATCCACTTAATGGCCTGCAGTTTTCAATGGCATTTTATTGAACAATAACTAATATAATATCATTATGTTCTTAACGGTAGGAAGAGAATGCCTCACTGCACTGGAAATAATCAGGAATACATAAGCCTCTTGAAAGACAGATTGAAAAAAATTAACATAATTTTTGGGCATTATCTAAGGTCAGATGATATTATGAGAAAAACAGCTTAGGAAGTAGGACATTTTAAAATAAAAATTCCATAGAGCTGTTGGGACTTTCAGTTTTAGCTCCTGCATGTAAAGAGCTTGGAAGTGTTACTACTATTCTTACAACAGGAAAAACCAGGAGAAACTGAAAACCAAGGACGTGTTTGTATCCATCAGAGAACAGACTCTCATGGTCTACTGCCATCCTGAAATATGGAGACATGACCTCCAGAGAGACAGAGCTGAGGTTTGCTTACACAGTCAGCCTTATGAGATGACTAGGTCAGCCACCTAAAATGTCCTGGATTCCTCACCCAAGGAAACCGAGGGATAAAGGAGTTTGGGATTAACATATACTCACTGCTATATATAACATAATCAACAAGGACCTACTGCATAGCACAGGGAACTCTACTCAATACTCTGTAATACTCTGTAATAACCTATATGGGAAAAGAATCTGAAAAAGAATAGACATATTTATAACTGAATCACTTTGCTGTACACCTGAAACTAACACAACATTGTGAACAACTATACTCCAAAATAAAATTAAAATTAAAAAGAAAAACTTACAAAAAGAGAACTTGTCTTAACCCACTAAATCTCTTACATAGCAACAGATGAAGAACACAGAATAACAGTTCATTCTTCATAGCATTCACTAAACAAACTATACAATCTCTATAAAAGAAAAATGTATTACATATATTGTAGTGCGACTGGCATTTCCTCTTATTATTGCCACCTTTTATGTAACACTGTTTAGTTCAAGTGTAAAAATAAATCATTTGCCTTCTGATCTTGCCTTCATATTTGGTGAATATGATTGTATCTAAGAGCCCTTTGTAAGAAAACATTATAAAATATTCAAAGGGGTAATCTGTCTTGGAAATAAATGATCGAACTTCCATAACAGTTGCCTATCTCTGATTTTGGCATGAATTTACACAACATAGAGAAGCAATGCCTCAATAATATTATATAGAAGTATTGTAAGTTTCCCTGGGCTTGTTCACCATTTTGTTCACTACTACAGAAAAGTAAGAGAATAGCAGTGATTCTCCCCAAGATGTGTGGAAATGGGGAGTTTAGCGTGAGAAAGGCGAAACAGTTGCTGCTGATCATAGCCTGCTCAGCAAACAGTAAAACCTTGGTCCCAGGAATAACTGGTGCCTAATATGAGTGCCAGTGAAAGAGGACAATCTCGTTCTTAGAGATCTGTTGAGTGGATTGCCAAGAACTTGTCATCTCCACTCAAAATTATGAAGTATAATGGATTCTTCAGAGCACTTTGACTATTTCACAAATATTCAGTACTAGATACAACAGCATGTACTCTTCTTTTAGCTATGAAGATAAGCTAGAACTCAGGTCTTCATAAAAGTCTTCTCTCTTCAAGTAGACTCTAGTAACAAAATGAAAAACTTTGGATAAATGTCACTGACTGGGAAAATTTCAGTTCTCAAAGAATTACAAAGGCAATAAAGCATTCTTAGAGAAAAAGTGGAAACTAATTGCTAGTATAAATAATCCCTTCCTAAAATGGATAATCATTTGAGGAGAGGATACTTTGTTATGGATGCAAAATAAGAATATCTACATGATAAAGTGGGAAGATGGGGTAATTGTGTTCAGTGCAGTAACATTCACAAATTACATTGTGTCAAGAAAATAAATTATGAGATGTGTGGATACGTGGACTTGAGAAAGGTAGAGAAATTAGTCAAGACTGTTCTTCTATCACCAACTCAATGACCCAAAGCATTGGTTATGTGAAGGTAGATTATAAATTGAAAGGCATCCCAAGTTCCCACAAGGTGAACGTGTAAGGCTTTAATGTAAAAATGCAGTGAGCAGGAGACAGGAGTGCGCAAGATTCGTAGACGTCCAGGTGCAGCCGCTGGGTCCTTCCTCAGCCACACCGGACATGCTTTCACTTACATTATGAAACATCAAGACATGTGAAGGATTGTGGTTTCAGGGGATCTTGGGCAAAAGTATCAAGTGAATTTATTTATTTTTAAAAAATATTTGACTGGTTACTTAGCCAAGCCAGGTGGTGAAACAGGTTAAACCAGGTAGAATTTCTCACTCTGTATATCCCTGAATGATGTACATAGGCTAACCCTTGGTGCCCCAAAGGCATTCTGAACTTCAAACAGCACATTATAAACAACTGGCTAGCCCTTTATATTCTTTATCTAGGCTCTGGGTCAGGGATAGATGCTGAAAGATTCCTGTAAAGAGACAAAGTGTGAGAAACCCTCTTACACACCTACACTCTGGCCAGGACTCACCTTCATGCTTACTTACCCTGACACTGGGAACTTTCAACCTCAGCCATAACTCTCTCCAACCCCTAATATTCTCCTAAACTCCAGATGTATTTCTGATAAAGTGCTGGGTAGCCACATTTTTGTAAATTGTGTATATATCACACTGTAAATACGTATACACATATTGTACATTGCATAAAAGCATTTCAAATCTGATGTTCTCAACTATGACATCTTTCACTCAAAATTACTTCTCTCATCTTTCACAGCTTGGACTTGTGACCAGATAAGTATTGTCTTAGTAAGCTCAGGCTGAAATAACGAAACACAACAGATTTGGTGGCTCATAAAACAAGAATGTATTTCCTCACAGTTTTGGAGGCTGGATGGCTGAATTCCGGCGATGGCCCTCTTCCTGGATTGCAGAGCTTACCTGCTTGCTGTGTGCTTACATGGCCTTTCCTCAGTGGAGAGATTGAGCTCTCTCTCTTGTGTCTTCTTATAAGGACATTAATCCTATCAGATCAGTGGCCCAAATGTATGCCCTCATTTAATTACCTTCCAAAAGCTTCCATCTCCAAATACAGTCACAATGGGGATTAGGGCTTCAACATGTGAATTTTGGCGGTGACAGAATTCAGTTCATAGCAAGAATCCTGTATTCGAGAGTTAGCAGTTAATAGATAATTAAATAATTCCAGTGTGCAAGAGACAAGGGAAGGGAGACCGAAGGAAGCAAGGGAAATCCCATGAGTTTCATGGGTTAAAAGTAATTGTTCTGTTTTTAATTCCATTTGATTCTATATTGCTCAAGGTAAGTTTATTTAAACATTTTCATCACTTTGCTTTCGTGTTCATTCCCTTTATGCACGGGTTGATTTTCTCTTGGTTCTAAGAACCGCCAGCCACTGGCAGTGACGCCACTTGATTCTTTTTGAATGGGTGTCCATGTCCTCTGGCTCTTCTCTGCATTTTGTGGTTGAGACATCTGGCTTCCCCATATATAGTTCTTCATCATTAACCCTTCAAGTTCTCTCTCATTAAGACTCACCATGATACAACACTCTGACATTTTAAGTCATATGATTTTCCAACAAACTAACATAATATTTATCTTAAGAAAACTTTTTTCTCCAAAACAGCATGCTAATTTTACATAGTGATGAAATTGCTACGTGATATATTATTTACCCGCAGATCATATTGTGTCTTATCGTATTTAAAAATTTAAGAAATCAATGTTTAAATAATTTCACAGAAGTTGTCTTTTTGGTGAGAAAACTGAGGTGTATTTAAGTCGTAAAATTACATTAAAATAGCTTAAAGTTACAGTACAATTTCTGTGAGCACCTCAAGGACTCTGTTAATGGATTTCATGGGGAATGCTCATTTCCTCATAGAAAATAAAAGTGCAGTTGGGGAGATAGCTGCCTGTCATTACGTCTGTTGCACCAAGGAAGGACTGATGAGGGAAACTGACTCAACGTCTCAGGATAACAGCAGCATCTGAGTTTAACTGGATGAATAGTGATGCATGAGAAAAAGTTTTCTTCAGACTCAGAAATTTGGAGGGGCAAGTTTGGTTCACTTGGTTTAATATCCTGCTGTGTTGCTGGGCCTCTCTCTGGACCCTGCATGAGGGCCAGAATGAGCTTACTCTGGCCAGGCTGCTGCTTGTCTCCAGCTGGGGAAAGAGAATCTCTTGCCCAAGAGACAAACGGTGCTTCTCAGGAGGGCCCTGCTTGTGGTGGGATCCCCCTGGCCAATGGACTGCCGTCTCTGGGCGAGGAGGGCATCTCAGGCCCAGTGGTCCAGCATGGAAGGTGCTTTCCATGCTGGAGTCCTGTTGTCAGGGTGTTTCTGATCAGTTCTTCTTGCCACTACAGCCAGGCTCACTTGGTGTTGCTGGCAACCTTCACGTTTGATGTGTAGTGGGAATGAGCTAACCTGGTCCATCTTCTGTTGCTTGTTTGGGACATCAGGAAATTCTGGGCCTTGGCCACTTTCCTTGGTTGGTAGTGTTTGCAAGATGTCTTGTATCCTTGCTGTCCATCCAGTCCTAATACCTCTAACCAGTTTACTTTCCTCTTTCTACATTTCAGAGTTGTATCTTGGTTGTCTCTTGAATTACTTTCTGGGTTTTTATTTGCACTTAGCAGGGAGTAGCAGGGAGAAAGGAGTTTACACTATTCCATCCAGACTGGAAATCCAGTGTAATTTTATAAGGTACCTACATTAGGTCCTGCTATAACAATCATGTGTTGTACAATTAAGTTTCAATCTTAAATATGTTTGCAGAAAGAATTTGTTTCCCTGTGAAATATCACATGCAAATCATTATGATTCTAAAAATGCTCATGTACTGGAAACTTTGGAGTAGATGCTATAGAAGGTTTCAGAGTAAAAGCAAATGTTCATTTTGCACTGGTGAAAATTATGTTTATTAATACAGGTTCTTATATAACTGTCCTTTAGATTTGTACCATGTCTGATGATTCATCATTGTGATATATCACAGCACAGCTGGTTGCCAGGAGTGACATTATAGCAAAGATTTATATAAAATATCTGAAAGTTCTGTAGCTATAATGCTTCCACTCCATGGGTAGCACCATCAATACCCACATTTATGATAATAGCTCTGGGAGAAGAAAAAGTTCAAAAAAACCCCAACTCTGGTAATGAAACTACTTGCTTCTAACATTCCAGCAAATGAAATATGGCTATAAAATTTGTATCTAAAAATATGCATTATCCACATGGAGTCAACATTTGAAAGTTGAAAGTCAATGATTAGCTTGAAGTAAGTCTTGTTTGGAAGGGCAGAAAGTCCATACATTTTTTTAATAACTTAGTAAAGAAGTTTTATTATTTAGTAACTTAGTAAATAAACTTTTTTATTTTAGAATAGTTTTAGGCTTACAGAAAAAATGCAAATATAATGGTAGTAAGTAATTTCAATTTAACTTTATGAATCATTAGATTGTTGCAGTTTATTGTGATAAAAACAACCATTTAATTTTAATTGTGTTTATAATATAGTAGATGACCAAAAAGTATTCAATTCATGCTGCAAATGGATGTAAGCTTGAATTTAGTGATTATCGCTAGAAATCAGTCAACAAGAATTTTGTGTTCCATTACCTCCAAGTAAAATTTTGATCAGAAGTTTTTTAAAGTATGATTGTATATATGCGTGTTGTTACGTCCTTGCGTTTCCAAAGCCTACTTAAGAAAGCAGAAAGGCTCAGTCCTTACAATATTTCTAGCTTTTAAGATTTTTCCTTTAATGCCTCCATAATGAATAATATATTAGAGCTTATGAGAGAGAATTTTAATCCAGAAATTCCACAAGAGGTCTAAAGAAAAACCAGTTGTTTTTATTTTTTCGTCAACATAATGTGGACTGAAGAACCAAACGGAATGGTAAGAGTCAGGCAAAAAACCAAGAACAGAATTTTATTTCTGATTTTTTTGTTTTACTTTAATAACTCATGGTCTCTAACTTCTTTTCTAAGATGTCTTCAGATTAAACTATTCATCATTATATTGCTTTGATTTAGAAGAACTCTGTGGTTGGAAGTAATAATATTTCTGCTTGGTTTTCATTAGTATTTCCAATCTTAATTTTTCTGACTAATTCTTTGCCTGTGCTTGCATGTCTGTGTTTGCATAGGAGCAGAGGAAAATGTAATAGCATCATGCCTATGAGAGTCATTTAATTCTCTAAAATGATCCCCACTTTAAAAAAAAAAATGTATAACATGTGTTTGTTAAAGTTTACAGAGAATAGTCACAGCTTATCTAATTTAATTTCTAAATCTCTCTCCATTTTACATACGAGTAATCTAGATCTAAGTAGCATGCGATATATTTTTCCAGATCACACGAATATGTAATGACTTCAAGACAAACCTTACGGTGTATACCTCCAAATTCTAGCAAAATTGATAATAATGCTAAGAAAGGGGCCACACTTCTGTGCAGCCAAAGAAGTCTTGGGGCTTCTAATATTAAAGCTGTAGCTGCAGAACTAGCCTGCAGATACCGTTGAATGCAAAGGTGGAAATGAGGAAACAAGCAACATTCTGTGGAGAGAAGAGCCAGGGATTTGAGTTCCAACTCCTTGCTCTGTGACCCTGGTCAAAATAATAAAAATATTTTATCCTCAGCTTTCATATCAGTAAAAATCACATATTTTCTGAGCCTACTTAACTCCAGAATGTTATAATTCTGAGCCTACTTAACTCCAGAATGTTACGGGGAAAATCACTGAGAAACAGGTATGCATACATATAAAATCATGGTTTATAGTAATGTATCTTCAGTATGAGCTCTACAAATGTTTCGTATCATGATTGACTCCAACTTTTTGTTTTGTTTTTGTTTTTTTCGCGGTACGCGGGCCTCTCACTGCCGTGGCCTCTCCCGTTGCGCAGCACAGGCTCCGGACGCGCAGGCTCAGCGGCCATGGCTCACGGGCCCAGCCGCTCCGCGGCATGTGGGATCTTCCCGGACCGGGGCACGAGCCCGTGTCCCCTGCATCGGCAGGGGGACTCTCAACCACTGCGCCACCAGGGAAGCCCTGAAATCTCTACTTTTAAACAAAACTTATCAGGGGAAAGCGCGAACGCAGTCCCCCACTACCACAAATTATGCAGTCGAGTTTCCCACATTTGGGGAAATCGCAGGGGTCAGCACATCCGGAGTGCAATGGATAAGCCTTGCCCTGGGAAAACCACCTTCGTGATCATGGTATCTCCCCTGACAGGTAAGTATTTGACTCCATCTTAAACAAACTTGATACAATCAAAGTATTTGAATTTTACATTTAAGAGCATGAGTTTATATCAAGATAAAATTAATGAATGTAATAGTTAAAATTAGAATTCAACATTTTCATGTCAAACATGGCAGTATTTGCATGACTTTAGTTGAATGATTTATTTTAATAAATGTGATTATGTGTATTATAAAACTAAAAGCAGTTCAAAATATTTCAATCAAAGCTGAGAAACGAACTTTGAATATGTGCAATGAAAATATTTATTACAAATCTGGCATATATATATATATTTAGTTTTTCAAGTTCACAGTCAGTTTGCTGTCAAGGGTTTTTCACAGGCAGTGGAATGTCCTAACTATCTCTTACTATGTTACATTAAGTTGAGCTGCCACCCAACATTGATGTTGGGGATCTATGACATAATACTAAAAATAATAAGGGTATTTTCAATGTTAATGAACTCATAATTAATTTAAAATTAAATAGTTTGATATAACTTGATCAAACATAAAGATAATGAAAATATTAAAATTATATAATTTACAAAAATACTCAAAAGCATTGGTGCCATTCTGCTTCTGCTTAAGAGGTAGAAAAGCTGCAAGAAAGCATTGCTCCCACCCTGTGAGAAAAAACACCTGATACTCTACAAAATCATAATTTTTCTTGAGCCCATCAGGATCCTGAGGTCACAAGGCAAAGAGGTGAACGAAATTTAAAAAGGGACGAGCCCCTCCAGAAGAACGCTAGGACTGTTTCAGCTTTGACAGAGCACAAGAAATAGAGGTGACCGCAATACAAGCCGGTAAGAAGACCGTTAAAATTTTAGCAGATTCTTACAGGTCCTCTGTGAGCTCTCCTGACACTTAAGAATCCCCGGAATCTCCAGACACACAGGAAGTTTCCAGTGAATACACAGCAAGCTCTTTTCCGAGGACCTCGGCTGGGTGCTCATGAGACGTCTAGTTAGGGCAGGAGACTTGAAATGATCCACGTCGGTGGTGCCTAGCCTGGAAATTCCACCCTCAACAGGCCTGTCTCTCACACTGAGCAGAGCTTTAAACCTGGGTGGGTGATGGGCAGGACACGTCTTCCGTCAGAGCCCAGGAAAGTATAACCAGCTTCTAGGGATCGAGTGGAAGAACCTTCTGCCCCTGAAGGAGGGTCATGTTTGGCTAAGGCGGAACATGACAACCTCTTATGGGATATTTGTAGGTATTTATATTTCAAAACTTTCCTATTTATCAGGATGTGAGCAACTTTTCTGCAGTTTCTTTGGCTGAAGAGGTTTGTCTCTACTCTTCCCACATGGCAGGGTGTGTTTATCTGAAATGATGCTGTTGCTTTTTACTGGGTAAAACATGCGGTGAGCTTCAGTAGTTGTGGCACGCAGGCTCAGTAGGTGTGGCTCACGGGCCTAGTTGCTCCGTGGCATGTAGGATTTTCCCAGACTGGGGCTCGAACCCGTGTCCCCTGCATTAGCAGGCAGATTCTCAACCACTGTGCCACCAGGGAAGCCCAATTGCAGTGTTTTTGCATACATTACTGAGGGTTGCTTTATTTTCATAATAGTGCTTGTGAGGCTATTCTCACTAACAGTGCAAAATGTGCCTTGTAGATATTAAATGATTTGTGTCAGAACACGAGACTTGTAAATGGGGACAGTAGGATGAGTGTCCATTCTGCTTCCTCCTAACCAGTTTCCCAAAATGAATGCTGCACACCCTGATGTGGTGTCTAATGCTTCTGGGGTTTGGATAGGCATAAAACTGGAGAAAATTGAGCAGGTGATTTATATCAATTACACAATGTAAGTAACAATCCCCATCTTTCTGTTCCAGCGAAAGTCTTTGGCTTTGGTTACCTAGGACTAAATATTTGCAAGTGTGTTAATGAAGACATCCGAGTTAGATCTTTTGCCAGAATTTTGGCTTTTGAGATCAATCAGGTTAGCATAATGGGCCAGATAACTTTCCATATGCTATTACTTGCTTATACATTGCCCCCATTCTTTATATAAACAAATGTAAAATAAGCACACATCAACAAACAGGCTCTCATTGAGGATCTAAAATTCTCTTATTTGTAAAAAAGGCCTAGGACTTTAATACTTGTAGTTTGTGACAATTTCAGCTTTAAAAAAATTTACTGTGATATTCGCAGCTACGTTCCAAGTGGGTTAAGGTACAAAGATTTTGCTTTCTCTTAAGTGGAAATGAAAAAATAAGATGTCATTTCTGGTTTTTTTTTATTATTATTTCTCACGTCTGTATTTTAGCAACGTTTTGTATCTTTACTACTAAGCACCTCTGTGAAATACAAATCTTCCTAGAGAGAAGACATCTAAATCGGTATTATTTAGAAA
Source organism: Lipotes vexillifer (assembly GCF_000442215.2). NCBI lineage: Eukaryota > Metazoa > Chordata > Mammalia > Artiodactyla > Lipotidae > Lipotes > Lipotes vexillifer. The sequence goes on from NW_006787829.1 coordinate 440,673, forward strand.
TCTTGAAAAAAAAAAACTTTGTCAGGAGAAATTATTTTGTAGAGCTAAGTAAATTTCAATAATGATCTCCTTACAATCAAAACCAATAAAAATTCTACCACAGAATATGATTACTTACAAATTGCTGAATGTATAAAAACATCTGCACTTGCTTATTAAAAACATACACATATGCTAGTTACAAACCGATGGAGAAGTCCACAATCCTTTGCAACATAGCACCACATGACATAAAAATTATTGATAAAAACTGTTATTCTCCAGCTGGATTCCCTCAAGCACTTGTAGACTGGTAATGGTCATTGTGGAAGTAGGATTAAATAGTCCAAACTGAAAAGCAAATAGAATTTAAAATAACAAATTAAAAAATAAAAGAACCATAGCACTAATGATTGTATTTGGCAATAGAAATATGCTGTTCCCAGACTCTAAATGCATGTTATATGAGTACACTAGATTGCCCCAAAACAGCTGCGTGCCACATGGAGTTATATCAATAACCTAAGGACATTATCATGGTGAATGTCCATGCCTAAGGACATTCACCAGGGGTGAATTAGCACTGCTGGTAGGGTGTACAATCATGAAATTTACCCATTGGGGATGGGATTTGGAGACGTAACTTTTAAAACATTTTAATTACTTTTTAATGAGTAGTTATTATTATCATATTAAACCATTCAGTTACTATGATAGCTTCTTTTTCTTAGAAATCGATATAGATGGAAGTAGATGTCTGCTGCAGGCAACAGCTCTTCTGCTAACCTCACGGACACATCTTTCTTGATTTTTTGGTTCCCTGGCTATGTTCAGGTGCGAGACTGGATCTATAGTTCTAAGTGTAACATATGGAACACATTCTCCATTAGCTTCTAAGTCTCTTAATATCTCCATTTTTGTATTCAAGGTTTTATTCCTGAGGCTTTTTATTCATCTTGAGACATAACTATGATGTCACTTGATTTGTTTTTGTCCTAGTGTTGTTGAAGATTACAATTTTTTAATCTCTAAACAGACGTGGAAAAATTGTTCTCAAGTATGTCACGTGTTCCCCTGCAAATGCAGAATGGCTATGTAGTGCCTTCTCTGGATTATAAACGTTGAAACATACAATGGGCAAGAGTCAAAGTGTTTTTCTTCCTTTTAGGGGACAGGTCTTGCTGTTCACATGCAGAGGACGGAACATCTACAGTCTAAGAAAGCAACCATCCGTGAGATTAGAGGAAGCCATCTTCCCCTGCAACACATAATCAGGAATTTCCCCAGTACATGCTGAATTCTGATATTTAGTTTACAGTGATTGCCAGCTGTCTTTTTTTTTTTTTTTTTTGGTATACTCTCAGGGCTCTTTTAATAGTGAATTACAGAATACAATTCAATTAAGCACAGTTTGTCTGAAAACTGGGAAACACCTTTTTACTTAGTTCAGGAAGCCACCCTTTCTTCTTCCTTTTCCTTTTTCTTTCTTTTCTTTTTCCCTTTGTACAAGCTTGTGCCTCCCTCATGATGCTGTTTCTGTTTGAAGGAGGGCAGGTTCTTCTAACTTGTTGAGTGTATTGTGCATGTCATTTCTAAAACGGCTTTGTGTTTTCCTTACTAAATCATTTTCAGAATCTCCTTCTCTCATTCTTCAGGTCCTATCGATATCTCTTGCTCTGCAGAATTATTCTTGGCCCCACGTTGGTGTGGTGCCACTGCCTGTCCTTCTCTGTGTTCCCATCCTGGGTCCCTCCTTCTCAGATTACCCACAACCTTGATGCTTTTTTGAATTGCTCATTTTGACCTGATTTGTTTTCCTGAACTTTTATTAGGTTCAGGATAGCTATCCTACCATCAGAAAACTCTCTATTTTGCTGTTTTTTTATTGAGTGTTGAAAAGTAAGTGACTTCCTTTCCAAACTTTCATGACTCTTTTTCTCTGCTACTTTTATTGGGCCTTTTCATTTTCCTTCCTCTGACTGGCCCTCTCCTGCTCAATTTTGATTTCACTCCCAGTAGATCTCCTTGTTGTGGAGCCCTCCCCAGGAGGCACAGTACTGCTCAATTTCACGCCCACCCCATGCTTATCAGACACCCCACTGCTGCTCTCTGCTTTATATGGTAGGGATCTGATAAGGCACATCCATGTAGAATCCGTGTAGATCGCCTTGTTGTATATTGTGGTACCTAAGATACCTTGACAATTAGTTTTGTTTAAAGACAGAAGATAGGTTTTTAGTTCTCTATTTAATTGTGCTGCTTTTATGAAGTGAGTAACAGAGTTGTAAAATCTAAACTGCAGCTGCCAATTCCCATTATCCTTATCGCCGCATCTCTTCAGCTATTTTTTTGAAGGAGGGGTGGATATTTGTTTGTAATCATGCTTTACTCATATTCTTATTTATTAAGAAGAACGTATTTTGAATAAAGTACAAAATCCATTGTTACCTAACTACACTACAATCCAATCCATGCACATTTTTTACTAAGAAACCGTTTCATCATTTGATTTCAGATTTCAGATTTTGTTTTCCCCAAACTCAAGATCAATTCTGGCTTACATTAATTGCCTCTTTTTAAATGTGAAAACTAGTTTACTGTTAAAATAATTTGAAGAAATTCTGAGTTGGTCTCTTCATAACTTTCCATTTGCTAATCTGTGCTGCTGTGCTCCAAGACTGGTATACGTTATACAGTTTTCCCTGAAACTATTTGATCATGTAACCCTTTTCCCCCAAGAATACCTTGCAAAATACTGCTTTTGGAAAACATTTTGGAAGTATTAATTTCCTAACCTAAAATATATGAATTTAACGTTTTCAAAACAAAAAAGTTAATATTATCTGATATTATTTGCTATAATAGATAATAAACTAAGATTCAATTTGAGTGATTCTTTACTCATTTTTAATGCTTTGAAGTTAGATATTTCAAGACTATTTTAGTATAATTAGGGTGTAAATAAGACAGATAGTCCTGTGACAATGATGATTTCAGGTTTTATGGTTTAATGATCAATATATTCCAGGATGATTCCTGGTGCATTTCTGAAATCCATTAAAACTTTGTCTATTTCCAGTATGTGGCACCTTTTTCAACACCCTTTTTTTTTTTTTTAAAGTTGATGGTTGGTGTGAATAACAAAGAAAGGGACAAATTTCCTTTTTTTTTTTTTTTTTTTTTTTTTT
>NW_006787829.1:444045-449070 GCF_000442215.2 Lipotes vexillifer
CCCCTGCATCGGCAGGCGGACTCTCAACCACTGCGCCACCAGGGAAGCCCACAAATTTCCTTCTTAAATTCTTGGACCACCTTATGAAAGATGGTGGCAAGTTTGGGAGATCAAAATTATCAGCCTTAGTTTCACATTACAAAGCAAATCTCTTCAGTATGTAACCTTTCCTTTTTCACAACCAGGACCAGTCCAGTGGTTTCATATATACATATAGATATGAATATATTTATGCTTCATTGCATTTTATTTAATCAGAAAATCCCTATAAACAAATATGTGGTGTAAACATAGAATATTTTTTTGGGAAGAAAACCCTTCAAATTAACCAAGAATAATTTACCCCCCACAGAGTTCTAGTACAGAAATTAACGATGGTACTGCCTACTGCCATCTGCTCTCTAGATGCCCTAGTGATCCAGTTATAAAGAAAAGTAAGTACTCCTTACCACTGAAAAATTATTTTTAAATGGGCATTAAATATTTTTCTTCTTATTCTCTTTTCCAACATCAAATATTCGTGTTATTAAGATAGAAAAAAAGAACTTATATCATAGCAAATGCTTCTATAATACAAGCAGTAGACTCTGGTTGATCTGGTGACCTCTAAATACTAAAAATAAAACTTATTTTGATAATTTATCTTTTGTAATCATTTTCTTTGAAACTGTAAATCACACGTGTGGATAGCTTTCAAAATTACGCTGTAAAATACACACCTATTTGATTTTTTTATTAAGCAGCAAAGAATCATGCCTAAAAGTGGAGTTGATAGCTAAAAAAGAAAAGAAAAGAAAAAAAAAACCCCAGAAATTAAAAGCAAATTTACTTTCCTGTTTTTTTCTCCTTACAAGAATTTTAAAAATATAAGATAAATAAAATAAGAAGCACATTTCTCTTAACTAGGTCACTTAAAAAGTATAAAGAACAAATAAAAAGCAAAAAACAAATAATGTTTTATTATATAAATCTATCTCAATAATTCATTTTAGCATTTCTTACATATATACCTATTGATAATATACAGTGGTTGATGAAGTACGTTGGGTGCTCAGATAGATCAAAGATAACTTTGGTTAATTTTCTTGCTTAGAGGAGTTTCAGCTACTTTACAGGTTGTTTAAATATATAGTTTTCCAGTAAGACAACATTATAGGTACCTGACAAGTAGACTGAACCCCATCACATCTCTTTTTACTGTGAGCCTAGTCAGTGGACCCCAGTTTATACCAAGAATGATTCTGTACATTATCTGCTATCACCCGCAACCAATGAAAAATTGTGGGGCTTCCCTGGTGGCGCAGTGGCTGGGAGTCCGCCTGCCGATGCAGGGGACGCGGGTTCGTGCCCCGGTCCGGGAAGATCCCACGTGCCGCGGAGTGGCTGGGCCTGTGAGCCATGGCCGCTGAGCCTGCGCGTCCGGAGCCTGGGCTCCGTAGCGGGAGGGGCCGCAACGGTGAGGGGCCCGCGTACCGCAAAAAAATAATAATAATAAATAAATTTTAAAAAGTTGTGACATTTGTAGACTATGCATAAGAAAGCTGTAGAGGGGGAATCAAACACTTCTTTTTGTATCTGCTCTGTAATAACCTTAAAGTCATTAGCAACGTTGTTTCAAACAGAATCTCCCGGTATCAAACCTTTAAGCTCTTCCATCCTCATCGTCCACTGCTGTGCTCTAAGCACCAATCAGAAGCCAGGTCATGTACAGTCCTCGCTCTCTGCACGTTTTCACCTTCTGCATGGTAATGAGCCCTCTTCCTGAAATTTCTCTGTATTCATCTATCGACTATAAAACTAGCATCTTCATCAGGCCTTTTCTGATTGTCCCAATGATTCAGGGCTTATCTCTCTGCTGAATTCCTATGGCACCTGATTCATTCTGATTCATCATGTTTATAATATTAGGAATCATGTGTTAGTTGTTTGTGTGCACGTGAAGGAAAAGGACTGCATTCGTATCAGCATTATAGTTCCTGTAATAATGAATACATATCACTGAAAAATCTAGAAATACGTTCTGTCCTTAGGCTCTAAGTATATTACTCACGTGGGTCTCAACAGTAGGTATTTTAAGTCGCTGACTGAAGCAGCATATATTCTATCAGTGGTACTGGTAAGAGGTGTCTGTTAGGTGGATATGAGAAATGCCACAACAGTCAGTGACAAGCTTGCTTTTGTTGTAAGGCTTAAGTAATGTCACTATACTCGCAGCCAATACTTTGATTTCACTTGCTGTACTGTGTTATGAGTTTTCTGGATGAGTGTAATTCCTGAAGGAAAAAAGACTATTTATTATGAAATTTGACATCAGTTGTACAATTTTTGGAAGCTAAAAGTGTTTAAATATACAAATAACTTATCATCTAACTTACCCTTATTATATATATATTCAGTGGATCTCAATTCCTGCCTGTCTTTCCTTAATGTAGAATAATGTGCATGATAACATTTTAGCACTTGACATAAAGGTTAAAATCATTGATCTGGAATCAGATGGCCTGCATTCAAGTCCTGACACTGTTAGGAGATTTGTGACTTTCAGAAACTTATTCAGCCTCTTTCTCTCATGTGTGTGTGCATGTGTGTGTATTTTAATCTATAAAATAGAGATAAAATCAATAACTGTATGCTTCCATTTATATGAAATGCCCAGTGCAGGAAAATCTAAAGAGGCAGAAAGCAGATTAGTCATTGTTTAGTGCTGGGTGCAATGGCGAATTGGGGTGGGGTGAGGGGATACATAAAGGGTACATGGTTTCCTTTTGAGGTGGTAAAAATACTGTAAAATTAACTGTGGTGATAGTGCAAGTGTATGTGAATACACTGAAAACATTGGTTTGTCCACTTTATGTGAGTAAATTCTGGTGTTATACCTCAGTAAAGTCATTACAAAAACAAACATTTCTGTTTATTTCTTTTATTGTGTCTTTGATATCACTTTTTTTTTTTTTACAGGATAGACATTTGAGTGATATAAGTTAAATGGACATAATAGATAAACGAGAAATGATGATGATAGTATAAGCAGATCACATGAGACTCAGACAACATAGATTTTAAAGGTGGTTGGAGGAATATTGATCTGGTGTTGTTCTTGTTAATGTGCTGTTCCTCGTTCTGAATTGTCCTGTGTGGCGGGAAGTAGGCTATGGGGTCAGTGGGGTGTCTTGTCCTACCTTCTCCAGAGATCACAGGTGCTATGAGTTTGTGAGGTAAGTAGTTTTTCAGATATTCAATGACAAATTACTCTAACTCAATGTATAAAAACAAAGAATTTTAAATGTATGAAATAATTCCTAAACTATTTTACTTTTGGTTGATTTTCCATGATTTCTCTTAAAAAGGATTGGGATTGACATATATACACTATTGATACTATGTATAAAACAGATAACTAATGAGAACCTACTGTATAGCACAGGGAAGTCTACTCGCTGCTCTGTGGTGACCTAAATGGGAAGGAAATCCAAAAAGAGGGGATATATGTATACGTATAGCTGATTCACTTTGCTGTACAGTAGAAAGTAACACAACATTGTAAAGCAACTATACTCCAAAAAAAAAAAAGTCCTTATCCTTTTGGCTTAAAAAATAAAAACAAAAAAAAGAAAATTCAAGAATAAACAATTTTGACTCTTGAAAAATGTGCTCTTACCTACGTTATTTCCTCTTCAATTATTTGTGATTTGAAATCAATTATAGAATATGCTGTTACACAGTACCTGAAGCTCTACCCTAACATCTTCTATAACACAATCAGATTTTATATCTTCCTCCTGGGTCTCTAATAAAATGTCATCCCCCCTGCACTTATGATATTCTTCTTTTAATACAGTTACTTGTATTTCCCTTCATTCCATCACACAAACAACTGCCTCTAAACTTCTTGATGGCAAGGGTTCTACTTTGATTTATAGACTATTTTGACTCTATTTTGACTAACCTTTGACTTTCTGCCCAGAACAACTCAAATCTTCATATTAAGTTAAAAAACAAAAAGGAAGAAAAATAAAAGAAACTCATATTTGCTCTCAGTGTATACAGTTTTCAAGGCATCCTTAAAAAACGGATATAATATTGAATCATTTCATTAGATTCTTGACTTGGTAACAGTTGACTGAAACAATTCCTTTATAAAATCAGATTCCAGTAGAGATGTTGGAAGATTATTTTACAGAAATATTTAAAGCCATTTTCTTCCAAAATTTTCACCTGCTATTACTACAAACCTCTTACTGGGAAATATATATGTGTGTGTGTGTGTGTGTGTGTGTGTGTATATATATCAAGTCATTCTTGCTATCTCCTACCAAGCTATCTCTTATCTGGAAATAATTAGAATTCCATATTTAGAGATTTTAATAATAAAATAAAATAAAATAATAATACCTCTATACATAGGTATTATTTGTTCAAATATCCTTTTGCTTTAAGATCAAGTCCTCTCACTTGGAAATTTTCTAGCTTTTTTTTTTTTTTTTTTTTGGATTAAGCAAAAATGTATTTATTTCCCATGTGTAGCAGATTTGCCCTCCACACGTGAAACATATAACACAAGCTTTCTGTTTGGGGAAGGGCCACAGTTTCCTTCCATGTTAAACTATCCACATGTAGCTCATACTCTGCGTAACTGAAAGGAGTCGCATCCTCCCCCCCCCCCCACCTACCGTGTTCACTGGACACCCCGCTGACTCCCTCCCTCTCTCTCGCCTCCTCTGTCCCTCTTGTGGCTCTTTTGTCCTCAGTTCTTTATGCTGCTATCACTGCTCCTTTCCTGCTTTATTCTACTGAAGGAAGTCAACCTTCTCTTAACCTAAAATATACATTACTAAAGAGTGTCTTAATTTAGCAGACTTTGCTCTGTCTTGAGGACAACACAAGAGAGTTGTAGCAGGTGAAATGGTAGTGAAAACAGGTAGCATATGGGCTGTGCCCTGTGCTGGGGCTCCTCAGGCTCTGGCCCCCTTGGCCCCCTCCCTGCCCATCAGGTTGCTAAGAACCACTGCTCTGGACATTGGAATT
>NW_006787829.1:449080-483181 GCF_000442215.2 Lipotes vexillifer
CCTGCTGACTTTTTAAAATAACCACATGAAGTGCCTAGACTTGTTTGGGGAGATGTGTTTCTCCAAACAAGGAAATATCTCATCTAAAAGTCAACTTTGAGACCCACTTTCAGCAGTACAAAATGTGGCAGAACCTTTCAAATCACAGTTTTGCTTTAAGGAGGTGAAACCCAGAATTCAATTCTTAATCAGAGGTAATCAAAAGACCAGAGGTTCCTACGTGTAGAGGTCTGAGTGAGTGGTCTGCTGTTCCTAAGTCAGATCCCAGCTCTAAGCAGTGGCAAGAAAGGCCTGGGGGATGTCACGCCTTCTCAACATTCCAGGGACACATTTCTTCTCTTCACACGTCATTATCAAGGTTCTTTATAGTTGTCAGTCTGAGATTACTCGCCAAAATGCCACTTGAAAGTGATCATATTGGACCAAATCATGTTTTCATTTGAAATAAATTAACTAATAATTTTGAGATCTTCAAGAAATTTTACATGGCTCTAATGCTGTATTTCCCTTCATGGAGAATAGAAGAAAATGCTCATTAAAAAACAGCAAATTAGATGTGCCTTTAGAAATAAGATTTTATTTCATTCGTCAGTCTTTTTATGTATTTACCTACCTCCTATCTCCATGGTAACAATGCATCTCTGGAGTGAGCATGACAACTTAAAGCTTCTATTCAACTTTTTCCCTCACTGCTTTACTTCTACTAACTTGAAGAAAGTTGGATATTTAAAATATACGCTTCCTGTACCTCTTGTTTGAAACCATGGTAGGACATTTTAAAAAATCTACATTGTGGTGAGAAAGTAATCTTAGCAGTTAATAATGCTACAGAAATGTAAGTTTGTGTGAGCAAAATATTGCCTAACTTTCAATGGTGTCAAGGTTTGAAAATGGTGTGTTCAGTAACTTGTCATTTCCTGAACACACTTTTTTTTCTTTTTAAATTTTTTTTTAACATCTTTATTGGGGTATAATTGCTTTACAATGGTGTGTTAGTTTCTGCTTTATAACAAAGTGAATCAGTTACACATATACATATGTTCCCATATCTCTTCCCTCTTGCGTCTCCCTCCCTCCCACCCTCCCTATCCCACCCTTCCAGGCGGTCACAAAGCACCGAGCCCATATCCCTGTGCCATGCGGCTGCTTCCCACTAGCTATCTACCTTACGTTTGTTAGTATATATATGTCCATGTCTCTCAATCGCCCTATCACAGCTCACCCTTCCCCCTCCCTATATCCTCAAGTCCGTTCTCCAGTAGGTCTCTGTCTTTATTCCTGTTTTACCCCTAGGTTCTTCATGACATTTTTTTTTCTTAAATTCCACATATATGTGTTAGCATACGGTATTTGTCTTTCTCTTTCTGACTTACTTCACTCTGTATGACAGACTCTAGGTCTATCCACCTCATTACAAATAGCTCAATTTCGTTTCTTTTTATAGCTGAGTAATATTCCATTGTATATATGTGCCACATCTTCTTTATCCATTCATCCGACGATGGGCACTTAGGTTGTTTCCATCTCCAGGCTATTGTAAGTAGAGCTGCAGTGAACATTTTGGTACATGACTCTTTTTGAATTTTGGTTTTCTCAGGGTATATGCCCAGTAGTGGGAGTGCTGGGTCATATGGTAGTTCTATTTGTAGTTTTTTAAGGAACCTCCATACTGTTCTCCATAGTGGCTGAACCAATTCACATTCCCACCAGAAGTGCAAGAGGGTTCCCTTTGCTCCACACCCTCTCCAGCATTTATTGTTTCTAGATTTTTTGATGATGGCCATTCTGACTGGTGTGAGATGATATCTCATTGTAGTTTTGATTTGCATTTCTCTAATGATTAATGATGTTGAGCATTCTTTGATGTGTTTGTTGGCAGTCTGTATAGCTTCTTTGGAGAAATGTCTATTTAGGTCTTCTGTCCATTTTTGGATTGGGTTGTTTGTTTTTTGGTTATTGAGCTGCATGAGCTGCTTGTAAATTTTGGAGATTAATCCTTTGTCAGTTGATTCATTTGCAAATATTTTCTCCCATTCTGAGGGTTGTCTTTTGGTCTTGTTTATGGTTTCCTTTGCTGTGCAAAAGCTTTGAAGTTTCATTAGGTCCCATTTGTTTATTTTTGTTTTTATTTCCATTTCTCTAGGAGGTGGGTCAAAAAGGATCTTGCTGTGATTTATGTCACAGAGTTGAACACACATTTCTTAAAAAGGATGGATATTTGACATTTTTTCCTAAGTCTACACAAAGGACGGACATAGTTTTCTTTTAAACAGCAACCCTCCTGATATGGAGGAACAGAATGTCAGCACTTAAAGATCTGTAGACTGATCCACTACATCCTAAAAAAGAGGGCTGTGGAATTGCCCTTTGAGAAATCAAGTGTAAATCTAGACGAAAAGCAATATCAAAGAGATACGTAGCATCACCTTAAAGGAAAAAGCAACAGGCGACAACAAACATAACAGTCAGGCCTTTTTTATCTTTCCAGGATGATGCGAGAATTACCTCATAGATGACAATGAACATATCTACACTACGAACGTTCCTGTCACTGCTGGTGCTCAGTGATCTACGGAAATATCTAGAATGCAAATCAAAGCGGCAACACTGTCAAAGTCCAAGCACCAAGGTCCAGGGTAAAAGAAATGTCTTTTATGTAAGAAGCATGAAGGAACACGTATCTCTTTAAATCCTGATGACATGAAAACTTTACTATTTACAACTAATTTTCATCGATCTTAATCTAGCCTCTCTGCAGTAATGTCGTACAACGGGACTTTTTTTTTTGGTAGCTTGTATTTCAGGAATGAATTCAACAGTCCACCCAGTTTTATTTCTACCTGCAATTTAAAATACACTGATTCTCCGGTTTTGTGAATCACTCTCTTGAGAAGTTTAATTTCTATCTGTGTCATGGATAAGCATCACTTCTGGGCACAGAATTTTTTTTTTTTTTTTTTTTTTTTTTTTTTTTTTTTTTTTTTTTCGCGCGCTATGCGGCCCTCTCACTGTTGTGGCCTCTCCCATTTGCGGAGCACAGGCTCCGGACGCGCAGGCCCAGCGGCCATGGCTCACGGGCCCAGCCGCTCCGCGGCATGTGGGATCTTCCCGAAACGGGGCACGAACCCGCGTCTCCTGCAACGGCAGGCGGACTCTCAAGCACTGCGCCACCAGGGAAGCCCTGGGCACAGAATTTTTAGCTCAACACCGTTAAGCCTGGATATGGGTCAATTCAGCAGAAAATGAAGTCGATGGGGGCACCAAATAGTCTTCCTCAGTTTTCTCTCCTTTTCAAAATTATTCTTCAGGTGTGTCCAAACTTAGAGCTGACAAAGGGAAGAAAACATCTGTACCAAGTTTGTTCAAAAGTTGAATGCACTTAATCTAAGTCCTTGAGCTCAGGTAGATAGAAAACTCCCCACCCTGCCCACCCCTCCATGCACAGTCGCTGCTTTTATTCCCCATCTCCAACTCTGGGAAGACCTCCACACTGCTGATTCCTTATTTAGAGCAATCCAGCAACATACATATGTGTGTATTATTAATATTGTGCTTCTTTCCCAGTTGTCTACTTGCTTATGCAAGAATTATTTAACTAGTTAGAAAACAGAAATTTCCCCAGGAGATAACTTTTCTCTCCTCTGTGGTTAACAGAATTTCTACTAGGATGAGCTACAAAAGACATAAAAAGACACACTGGCTTGCAATATTGTCCTGTTTTTTTCTCCATGTGGAAAATTGCTTTATCTATGTCAGGGGTCACTCTTGCACTATTGCACGTGATTTTAGCAAGTAAACCTTCTCGTGTCTTCGTGGCAGCAGGTAAGTTTACAACCTGGAGCAAGGTGCCCTCTCTGAAGGCACCCTCCCAAAGAGCCTGGGAGATGGGGATGCTTTCTTCCTTGATGATTTCCTTTCAGATGGGGTGGCTCCCAGATTCTTGAGAGAGTCCTGGGCTGTGAAACTGTCAAGACGCTTTTGAGAAGAACATTTCAAAGGATGAAAGAAATGATGCGCAAAACAACTTTTCTAAAGTCAATGCTCGGAGCAAAGCTGAGGCAGCATCTCTGCGGCAGGATACGTGGATTCTGTAAGCACCAGTGAAGGAAGGAGAATGGCTCCAATGGCAGGAAGAATCCTGTCTGAGGTTTAGTCAAGCTGAGGGGAGTGTTAAGAACTTATGGGTCAATAGAGACCTGTGGAATGTCTTCCTTTAAACGTCAAAGGGCAAGTTGTGTCTACCCCAGCCTTCCCAGACATTTGCACAGAGACGTCCTGCAGTTACCAGCCTCTGGAAATATTTGAGAAATTCACTGCTTCCACTGAGGTGCACCTTACATATCAAAAGTACTCAAGCATGTTTGTCCAGATGAATGGCTATCTCACCTCAGTCAGAAAGAGATTCATGAAGTTTCTGTCATCACAGCTAAAACGCACCTCAAAGTTTTGTACCTGCCTCCTGGACTAGGGCATCAGGATCACTGAACAAGAAGACCAGACTGTAACCTCTAGCTACTAACAATTGGTGGGGAAGACAAGTGGGTAAATAGGCAATTCCAAGAGGGAGTAATGGGTCTGCAGTGCGGTATGTAGGAGGTCTACAGGGGCACACAGGAGGGGCACATAAGCCACATTTCAGCATCAAGAACAATTTAATAGCAGTATTAATATTAGAAAGACAAGGCAATACTAATACAGCAAGAAGAGGAGAAAATATGCCAGGAAGAAAGAAAAGCAAGTACTGCTACATGAGATAATTTTAATTAAATAGTGAAACTCAAACATGAAACACAAATAGTGTGAGAAGACCCTTAAAATCATGCTGAGACGTTTGTGTTGAATGAAACAGAGACCCATGGATGAGTTTGAAGAAAGGCAATGTTAAAAATGATCTGGTGAATGCTATAGAATTATCACTCTAGCAGCAGAATGGAAAAATAAATCTGTGGAAACCACTTTTAGAGGCATGGACAACCATTTATAAGACTTCTGAAAAAAATCAAAGCAAGGGGTAAAAGCTTTGCAGAGCAAAGGGTTTCTGGTTAATTATCAACCATCAAATGCTTAAAATTCAAGACTAGGGAGAGTGACCACAATTTTGAATCTACTCCGCTCCAGTGAGTTAAATATACAAGGTTCCCCTCTTTCCCTTCCTGCCATTAACTTTCCTTCCTTTCTGAACAATTTAGTCCAAAGGCACTTGTTGGGACAGTGAGGTAGAATGTGTATTCACTGTTGTTGGATGGAGAGTTCCATGACGTCAACTAAGTCCAGTTGGTTGGTAATGTTGTACTAGCCTTGTAATCCTTAACTGATTTTCTGTCTTCTGTCAATACTTTTATGAAGCACTGGGAGAATGGTGTTGAACCCATAAATTATAGTTGAAGATTTGACTATTTTTTCTTGTATTTCTCTGAGTGTCTGCATCACGTATATTAAAGCTTAAAGTTTTTTATTAGGTGCACAAACATTTAGGCTTGTCATGTCCTGTTGATGAAATGGCAGCTTTGTCATTAGGGAATGGCTTTCTTTATCCCTGGTGATGTTCTCTGCTCTAAAATAGTTTTGTCTAATGCTACTGTAGCGACTCTAGCCTTCTTTATTTTTTTATTTTTTGAATTTTATTTTATTTAGTTTTTTATACAGCAGGTTTCTAGCCTTCTTTAAATTAGGGATAGCATGGTGCATCTTTTCTCACCCTTATGTCATATTTGTGTAATTTTATATAAAGTAAATTCTCATAAGCCATATGTAGTGGAGTCTTCCTTTTTTATTCAATTTGGCAATCTTTGCATTTCTACTTGGGGTGGTTTTAATCTTATTCACATTTAATGTGGTGTTTTATACTGTGGATTTAAATTTACCATTTTGGGTTTTTTTTTCCCTATATGTCTCAACAGTTGTTTACTTCTTTTGCCCACTTTGTTTCAACAGTTGACTATTTTTTTGTTTATGGTTCTATATTATCTTCATTGCTGACTTACTTTGTCTACTTTTTAGTTAGCCAGCTACCTATCATCTAGCTATCTACCTATATATTTATATTAGTGATGTTTACTGGTGTAGTTTTGTTGTTGTAGTTGTTTTAAACATCTAAGATGATGATCATTTATTGTGTAGCAATAATCAATTAATACAGTGACATCACCGTAGGACCTTTGAAATGAAGACTGAAATGATTATGGTATTAAAAATACCATACAATCCAGCAATTTCACTCCTGGGTATTTTTCTGAAGAAAATAAAAACACTAGTTTGAGAAGATACATGCACCCCTATGTTCATTTCAGCATTATTTACAATAGCCAAGATATGGAAGCAACCTAAGTGTCCAAGATCGAGAGATGAATAAAGATGTGGTATATACACATGATGGAATACTACTCGGCCATAAAAAAGAATGAAATTTTGTCATCTGCAACAGAATGGATGTACCTAGAGGGTATTAGGCTCAGTGAAATAAGAGAAAGAGAAATACTGTGTGATTTCACTTATATGTGGAATCTAGAAAAACAAAACAAATGAACAAACATAACAAAATGGAAACAGCCTCACAGATAACGAACAAACAGCTGATTGCCAGAGGGGAGGGAAATGGGAGGATGAGACAAAAAATAGGTAACTGTGTGAGATGATGAATGCTAATTAGCATGGGTGTGGTGATCATTTCACAATGTATATTTACATGAAATCATTATGTTGTACACCTTAAATGTATACAACTTCTGTCAGTTATTCCTCATAAAACTGAAAAATGATGAAAAAATAATAAAATTTAGAATAACTCAATTTTCAGCATGCAAAAATATTATTAATAAAAAGATATCTTAGGGCTTCCCTGGTGGCGCAGTGGTTGAGAGTCCGCCTGCCGATGCAGTGGACACGGGTTCGTGCCCTGGTCCAGGAAGATCCCACATGCCACAGAGCAGCTGGGCCCGTGAGCCATGGCCGCTGAGCCTGCGCGTCTGGAGCCTGTGCTCCGCAGCGGGAGAGGCCACAACAGTGAGAGGCCTGCGTACCGCAAAAAAAAAAAAAAAGATATCTTAGAAAAGACTGTATATTCTACACAGTATCTTGCTTTTACTACAATAAAGCAGTCATAATTTGTTTCAGTGAATATTCTATTCTGGGTTGTTTTAATATTGGGAAAGATTAAGATCTAATTTGTATGATTTATAAAAGATCCTAGTTAAGAGTAGAGTAACTCTGTTGCCTGGTAGAAAAATAATTTTTAGCAATGGAGAAAAAAAAGAAAAATAGTCTACAAAATGCCACACTCCCCCGGTGAGACACACCTGGCAACACAATTATATATTCAAATATATCATAGAAACATATGGTTTCTATCTTTTGGCTTATGCATCTGTTGACCCCTTACATTTTACCTGCAGCTAAGTCTATAAAATCAGAGTGTTTTGCTTATGAAATTTAGCTTTTTCTCAGCATGTTCTTTTTAATAGGAGTTATCATAATTTGTCAGTTCATATATAAATTCAGGAAAAACTGAGCCTAAATGAATAGGGAATATCCTATTTTACTGTAGTTAATTTCATCTCATTTATCCCACTATGATTTATACATAATGTTTTGGTCTTTTTATGGAAAATATTATAAGCTGTTTACTTTTGTTTGGATGATTTATTAGATTGTTTTCCTTCTGCTTTTGATGACTATTCACTTTTGTATGTGTGCATGCAAGACACCAAACATAACATGCAATACAAAAATATGATCACCTGTGACTTTCAGAGGACTGCGATATACAGTTCTGTCATCTAAAAAGCATCTTATTTCATGATCACCTTTTCACAAGTTTCAATACATTAATTTATCTGATATCTACAGTAGTAGTGCACTCTGCATTAAAGTAAGTGTCAAAAAATACTAATATAATGAGGTTAATGATGTTGAATGACATAGAGGAGACTTTCGATGACGTTCAAACATACTTAGAAAGAAAGGGAAAGTTCTGTGATTTCCAGGGATCCAACCTCTCTTAAGCTCCTCAGATGAAGGACACTTGTTTGCAGAGCCCACCACCTCTGTGCTCCCACCTCTGCTACTACTGCCACCCCCAAGGCTGAGTAGAAACCAGGGTTCACCTCCTGGAGATGCTGAGGGAGACCTGCAGTTAGCAGCACTGCCTGTCTGTGACAACACAAGCCTTCCTGCAGTTGGCGAAGATGCTAAGGTCATCTGTGGAATCAGAGCGGCTCCTACCTTCTCCCTGCCTCAATCTCATATGCAGCCCTTCAGTGGCAGAACTTGACTGACACTCTGCTATCAAGGAAAACTGGAAATGTAATTTGGGCGCTTCCAGACTCAGGAAGATTAGAGAAGGGAAAACGTGGGGCTGAATATCAATGGGCAATAAGGGGCAGTATGCTTTCCGCATAGTTTCCACAGAATGCCTATCACAGCAACGTGATTCTGTTGCCTTTGACACTTTGTTTTGTTGACACTTTCAGCCAAACTCAAGGTTACCAAACAATAATGAAATTGATCAGTTTTAACAGGACTTCCAAAGCTGGTGGCAAACAGGATCAGTGTGGTGTAATGTGTTTTTGATTTGTCTTTATTACAACATTTGAAAAAGTCGCCAAAAAAATCATAATTCCTACTTGAATAGTAAGCCAATATAAAACATGAAAGATAGGATTTGACTGATTCCCATCAATGATCTAGTTTCTACCAATAAAAATCACATCATATCATTTCTCTCTTTTAAATTCTCCACTGATGCCTATTACTGTATTATAAAATCTGAAGTCCTTACCACGGTCCACAAGTGCCATGATGCCTGGGTCAGTGCATAATTCGCATCTCATACAATCCCTAGCCACCTTCTTGACCCTGTCCTCTGACCTGCTCCCACACAATAAGCTCCTTTTTAGGGGCTTTGTCACTCTTCTCAATGTGTACATGCCTCTTTTCTGATTTGGGGCATGGCTGGTCCCGCTCATATATTAAGTTCCAGCTCAAATATACCCCCTCAGAAAGACATTCCAACCAATCTCATTTCAATTAACCAATTACACCAACAGAGAGGTCCTCTAGTCAATTATCCAGTTTCATTCTTTTTTGTTTGTTTTGTTTTTTGTTTGTTTGTTTTTGTTTTTTGCGGTACGTGGGCCTCTCACTGCTGTGGCCTCTCCTGTTGCGGAGCACAGGCTCCGGACGCACAGGCTCAGCGGCCATGGCTCACGGGCCCAGCCGCTCCGCGGCATATGGGATCTTCCCAGACCGGGGCACGAACCTGCGTCCCCTGCACCGGCAGGCGGATTCCCAACCACTGTGCCACCAGGGAAGCCCTCCAGTTCATTCTTACAGTGCTCACCATTATCTAACTTACAGTACATTTTTTTTTTTTTTTTGCTCATGCATTTATTGTCTCTCTCTCCCTCCTTACTATAAGGTAAGTGCTACAATGGCAACGATTTGTGTCTCTTGATCACTGCTGTTATAATTGCATCCCTAACAGTTCTTGCTGTAGGCAAACCATAAATATGGATGAAGAATGGTTACGGAATCAGTGAATGGTGACCCTCAGCATATGCATACATACCCAAATATTAGGTATTGTGATAGATACTGACAGCTCAATACTCAAATCCATTTTTCCTTCCTTCCTTTCTTAAATCATTGATTATGGTCATAAAATCCCTAGCAGAATAACACCTAATTTCCCATACACCTTTGCAGTTAGGTTGGTCATGTTCCAGAGTCCTGACCAATGAGATGTAAGTGGAAATATGTATGTTTCCTCAATTTTTAATCGTGTGTGGTATTAACTAGGGAAGTTTCATTTTGTGATAAAGTGCTACCCATTCCTTGCTTTGTTTCTTTTGATAACCTCCTCTCTGCTCCACGGATAGGAGATTGAATGCTATGATATGAGTAATATATGTCTATAGTCTCCCAAAATCTCAATGGCTGAGGGAGACCTAAAATCTCTGTGGCCCTATTTCAGAGCTCAGTGCATGAGCACACACATCAAGATTCAGTAACACTATGTGAAATGTTCTCTGTTATTGTAGTTGAATAACAAGGCTCTCTCTAAACCTTGGAGTGCATGTCCTACAAACTAGGTAACAGTACTCATTCAAAATCCTTACCCCACAACTTTCTTTACCATGGAAATTATAAAACTAAAATAATCACCCTTCTTGGCTCCTTTTTCAAATAAAATTGTCCATGAGAGATGTACCTGGATGAGTAGGTATAAGTGAAGGTTTCTTGGGGTAGGCTTCCTTTCCTATCAAAGATGCAAACAAGCATACCACAGGTTA
Organism: Lipotes vexillifer; assembly: GCF_000442215.2. NCBI lineage: Eukaryota > Metazoa > Chordata > Mammalia > Artiodactyla > Lipotidae > Lipotes > Lipotes vexillifer. The sequence goes on from NW_006787829.1 coordinate 459,370, forward strand.
AGCCTTTCTGACTAATTCTTCCAGCCTGAAAAGTGGATGCAACTCCCGGACGTTCAGCATTCATTTTGTGATTAGGAGGACGAATGTCATATGCTCAGGATGGCAGGGCAAAATGATAGAGCCCAGGTCCCTGGTAAAGTTGTTGTTTTGCTGAGCCCTGATGGTTTACTTCATGCAAGAAAACTGTCCTCCCATTATTTGAGCTACTTTATGTTTTGCCTTCTATTATTCACATTGGCACTCAGTCTTAACAGAAACACATTTTATACTAAATATCATGTAGAACAAGAATCAAAAAATTATGACTCCAAGACCAAATCCAGCTGGCCATCTGTATTGGTACAGTTTTACTGGAACATGAAACACATTTACCTGACATCTTGGATATTTTGAAAATTCCTGAGCTCTCTCACAGGATTGTAAAATTAAAGAGTAAAATACTTGCAAATATAAGCACTTTTAGCCATATAACCTTGGAATAGTCATTATGCCACCAATTAAATGTGATGACTCCTGCTCTTCTAGGTTTCCTAGTCTCTCAATCTGTGATAACAAAAAACCCACTGAATTATGTCCCTTCAGTTTTCTAGGGAAAGTCAGATGGCTGTGGAGAACAAGAGGTATATGGTAGTTGATGAACTTCACTTGATAACATTTGAAAAACAGTTTGAGAGTGTTGGATGCTTCCAAAGCCTGAAGTTTTAAATTTTCAGCCCTTTGTGCCCATTTTGGTGTGTATGTTGGGAAGGTAAAAAGAAGCAAAGATTAAAAAATGGTATATAAATATACAGCAAACTGGAAACAAGACTGTGAGCTTGCAGAAATACTAAACACTGAATCTCCATAGATGGCATCTATTATTGTTTTGAAGTTGGGAATTCTGGCTGTATTACATGTTTACCTTTGCTAGGCTGTCTCCAAAGATGGCCATTATCCATTTCTTCCCTTCTCGCATAGCTTGTAGCTACACGTAGAGAGAGATGGAGTCCATACCTCCTCCCCTTGATCTTGGACTGGCCTTGTGACTTGTGTCAACCAATTTCCCATGCACTGGAAATTATGATTTGCTGTTTCTGGGCCCATTCTTTAAAAGGCCTACCTGCTTCCCTTTGACAAGAAGCCAACGACAAAGAAGAAAATCCAAATACCTGTAAACCACCATGCTGTGAGGAAGCCCAAGTTAGCCATGTGGAGAAAAACGGAGAAATGCAACTGACAGCCCAAATCAAGTCCTCAGAAATATGACGCCAATTAAAACATCCTAGTTGGCTCCCAGCCATCTGAACTATCTGGCTAAGGCCCCAGGTCTGATGAAGTTGAGAGAGCTGTCCATGCTATGCCCTGTTCCAATTCCTGACTTCAAGAATCATGAGAAAATAACATGGCTGTTCTTTCAAGTCATTAAGCTTGGGGTATTGTTAACACCGAATAGAGAACCGAAAGCCCAGTGATCAGTTGCTTTAAGATACCCTTTGCTTTCTTTAGCACAAATGAAATTGGAATGACTCTCTGAGTGTTGAAATCTCACATCCTGGAGTCTAGTTTCTGCTTCCCTCACAGCCTTCTATAGGTTATCCAAGTCTTAGTGCATTATTTTAAAAATATATTTATTCAGATACTTGAAATGAAAATAAAAGTCACAAATCACCTTTGCAAAACAAGTATAGCAAGTTCTCATAATGTTACATTGGTTGACATAATCTTCAGGGCAACACGTATTCATTCCAACTCATTTAGCATTTCTTGAAAACTTACTATAAGTTTGCTCTGGACAAAAAGTCAAAAACAAAACAAAACAGAAAGAAAAACTAGATAAGTTATGTTCTATACTTTTACATAGCTCACAACTTGTCGGGGAAAAATACCTTAGTTGCTTATTAAGAGGTATGATAGTAATAGCTAAAAGTGTATTGGAAATTTTCAATGCATTTTTTTCCCCATACATGCTGTGTCAAAAGTCTAACTTAAAAGATCTGGCTAAACGTGTGCTGAGATTCAAACCAACTGGTCAAAGTGTTTACAACCAGTGTAGACACCTGACCCAGGTCAAATTGATTGGATTCTCACTCTTGTGAAATTTTTATTAAAACTCAGGGACTTTTGTGTATCTACTGTAAGCTCAAAAATTAGAAGGTTTTCAATGCTTGTGAAGGCTGTGTTTGGTCACGTGCTTTGAGACCTAGAGAAAACTGGTCTTCCAAAAGAAGAAACATGGAAAAAGAGTCAGAAAGATGTACAGACCAAATATCATGTGGATCCTGAGAGAGAGAGAGAGAAAGAGGACGTGAGAGCTAAAGCTATCTGCCATTCCTGGTTCTGGTCCCTCTTGAGGTCTGAAAATGAATCTGCGAGCTACCCAATGTCCTTCTAGCTCATGTCCCTTTTTTACTTAAACTAGCTTGAGGAAGTTCTCTTTTGTATGCCAAATTTTATGCAAAAAATCAGACACAAGGATAATGGAGAAAGGAAGTCTGTTTCTTTTGAACCGTAAGGATTGAGATAAACTTAACCAAGCTCTCGAAGGTGAATTAGGTCACGTAAGAAGATGGAGAAAAACAGAGGACGAAGAGAAGCAGGCGGGGCTCCACATTCTGCAACCTTGGGAAACAGAACTGTTCCTGAATAACTGGCTGCAGGTCTGGGGGCAGAGTGGTCAGAGGTGAGGCTGAAAAGGATGACTAAGGCAAATTTGCAATGGATTGTAAAAATCACGCTAATGAATTCAACAAATCCTTACTAGATTTGAGGAGCTGTAGGAAACGTTAAAGGGAATGAAATGACAGAGCATCTTCTATTTTCTTGTGAGCGTAAAGTAAAGGCAACTTTGGAGGTTTTATCACTCTAATTAGTAGATATAATAGCACATGACTTATGATATGATTATGGGTCTATGTGCTTCTTGTTGTCATTTGCATTCTGGGCACAGAGTGGCTGGCTTAGGATATAATTATGCAATTTCTCATGCAATATGTATAAACCAGGAATACTGCATTTCCTACTCATAGGTGTGGTTGAAGGTCTTATTTATTTTTTTAAGTGACTAAAGGGAATAAAAACCAATCATCTCTGATGCAATAACTTACTTGTGTCAATATGCTAGCCTTCTTGAGCAATGTCTATCTATGTTTCCCTAGTGTGGGTATATTTATAATGTCTATCACTACTTTTTATTTTATTTTAGTAGAAAGAGACGAAAAGGTCTACAGTTTCAAGGACAGACACACACACACACAGATAATAACTAAGGATGTGATTTTGCTGAAGCACTTATTACCTCATATGTGAGGAGTTATTTGTCACATACTACAACAAGGTAGTAAGCCAATGTCTTGCATTTGCATATGGTTCAATACCCATGACAGATAACCTCATTCTAAACAGCAAACTGAGCTAAAGGCACCATTTATCAAATTCATCATACGTTGCATTATCTCCTTTCCTTCTTCCAGTTACTAACTTTATAAAAGGAACAGCAATATTTTTTTTGTAAGTCTAAATATTAACATCAGTATAAATGTCTTCATTAACTGTGGAATAAAAGGTGCTGCAGAGTTCTTGAATCAAATCATGATCTAGTAATGTTGGCCATATCTCTTATACCCTTGGCCAAGGCTCTAGTCTTTTTCAACTTTGTAGTAATGTCAGCAAAAGGACTGCTAAAGAATAGAACTTAGTTTGATTCATCTTAGGCTAATACCACACATTTACGATGAAGATCTATTACAGGTAGAAGTAAATTTCTGCCCCTAATCACACTACAAAGCTGTACTTAGTTCACATAACCGTTTAAAAGAGAAATAAGGTCTAATTTAGTTTTGCTTACTCTGTTCTCTTCTATATTATTTTCTCTCTTGATTTTCCTATTTACTTCCCCCAACCTTTAAAATTCATTGTTTGTTATTTATTTATTTATGGCTGTGTTGGGTCTTCGTTTCTGTGTGAGGGCTTTCTCTAGTTGTGGCGAGCGGGGGCCACCCTTCATCGCAGTGCGCGGGCCTCTCACTGTTGCGGCCTCTCTTGTTGCGGAGCACAAGCTCCAGACACGCAGGCTCAGTAGTTGTGGCTCACGGGCCTAGTTGCTCTGCAGCATGTGAGATCCTCCCAGACCAGGGCTCGAACCCACGTCCCCTGCATTGGCAGGAGGATTCTTAACCACTGCGCCACCAGGGAAGCCCTAAAATTCATTGTTTTTTGGTTTTTCTGTATGCAGGCCTCTCACTGCTGTGGCCTCTCCCGTTGCGGAGCACAGGCTCCGGATGCGCAGGCTCAGCGGCCATGGCTCACGGGCCCAGCTGCTCCGCGGCATGTGGGATCTTCCCGGACCGGGGCACGAACCCGTGTCCCCTGCATCGGCAGGCGGGCTCTCAATCACTGCGCCACCAGGGAAGCCCTAAAATTCATTGTTTTTATAGTTGACTTTTTCTATAGTTCCTTAGAGTTTTTTCTTTTATAACATAAAAGTAAACTGGTTGATGATTAACTTATCTTCATTTATAAGTGGTTAGGTTTAGTTAAATATATTAATATGAATTTTAAATGTTCTGCAAATAAAAATTCGTTTGCATTTATATGTGAGCATTCAAGTCTTTGGTTCTTTCTCATTTTGCCATATTAACAGGCCCATATTTCTCACAGAGAAATTAGTCTTTACACATCTATCCAGCACAGTTTCTACGGGGGCACATTGTTGCTATCCCTTCAATAATCATTTACAGTATATGTTAAGTGATATTTACTATAAGATTCTGAAGTATAGAAAAACAATGTTAATAGTAAAATTCAAAACAGCACACATTTATAAAGCTGTATGAACATATTTTTTATGATGTATTGCAAGATTATTTCAATCACTTTTTTCCTAACAAATTGGTAATTCAAGAAGTTATCCACCTCTATTGGACCTCTAGCTGATTGGGGCAAATTTAAAAACTGTCTACAAAAACAGTCTTTCTACAAAATAGAAACTGTCTCATATTATAGATAATATAAAAGCACTGCCCATATAAACAGCAATAATGAATCAAATTCATAATATACCTCAAACTCTGCAGTACAGTAAATAAGAATCTACCCACATATTTTCTTCCCAGACCTCTCATGGGGCATGATAAACACCCAGCAAAGCAAATCTAATACAGTACTTAGGACTTATTAAAATTCTCATTGAAATTCACTGATTATCTACAAAAGAATGTATGCTCTAAGAAAAGAAAGTATATTCTAGTTAGACATTATTTGTAAAGTAATGGAAAAATAAAGCAGGCTCTAATTTTAGCATTGATAGCCAAGGAACTCTGGATATTTTAATTCCAATGAAGAGGAAATGTGTTATTATTAAAGATATTTGAAACTCCAGCTATGTAAGTTTATTGCTTTACGTTATATAACAATAATACTGTGGCTGACACTGAAAAATATTATAATAATACAAGAGGTTATTATAATATCACATTAATAAATGATAGCAATGTGTTGAACACTGAACAAAGCAAAACTTATAGGCATTTTTTTTTTCTGCTAAAGGAATTTTTATCCTACACAAAATTAGCGAAATTTAGTATGCTAGATCCTATTCTAATACTGTATATGGTTTACCTCATTTGTTTGTCACAATAACTCATTTGACATGTGAAGAATCCAAAGTTCAGATGAGTGGTTTGCCTTGAATTCCACATCTAATAAGTGATACAATCTCAGATCAGTTATAATTGGACAAAGAAGATGGTTCTGCAGATACTTGAAGGAAGAAAAGATAAAACAGTAAAATCAATAAGAATCTTATTTGATATTCAGTTTTCTTACCAATCAAATTTGATGATTCTAAATGTCTTAATGGAAAATACTCTTTGTGGAGTAATAAAGGCAAAGAGCTCACTAGATGAGAGGCTCGTGTAGGATGAAGACATTTTCATAGGAACAGAGGCTAAAATATAAATATAGAGAGATAGAGATTCTAATCAAATGGGGTATAGAGTCCTAAGGAAAAAAATGAATATTGAATAATAATTTTGTTCACTATTGTAGATGTCTAACAGATCAAAATTTTGGCATTTTTAAAATACATGAGGAGTGAGCTGTTTCTGGAAAATGTTTCTTGGTACCAGGAGAGAGGCCCAGTCTTGCAACAGGCTCCCCCTGTCTACTCCTTATTCACTTGGGGTTACCGCTTCATGGGATGGGAATCCAATCCAGATTGGCTTCTGCCAATCCAGACATTGCACCATGTTTGTGACAGAAAGGAGAGAAGGCAAAACAACTCTTCCTTTGAGCAATTTTTTTTTTTTTTTTTTTTTTTTTTTGGAAAAAAAAACAGTTCCGATTATGTCTCTTTCAGCTGAAGTTGGTCACGTATTCACTCCTAAGATCTATGAGAATCAGTTTCCATGCTGGGTTCAGTCCAATCATGCTATAGTACGTGAAAAGATGCTCGGTATCTTGTCTTTTTGAGCTCCACAGAAGCTCACATCGATATAGTTCCTTCTATTTTCTGCAGCTGCTCCATATCCAGAGCTAAATCTTATGCAGAATATCATACTCCCACTTTGTATCTCCAATCCTACTCCATAAATGCCACACAAACAACCTCCTCCAAAAAGTCTCTATCCCATGCTAATTTCCTTATATCCATACCTGTCTTCAACATGCCACTACACACATCTAGACCCTCTGATTGTCAGTTTAGGATCCACTAAACTGTTGCTTGAATATATCTAAGGAGCCCTCTTATCTGTTGTTTATTAGCAAAGGGGACAAAACTCTCCTTGATTAGCATGACATATATTATACCATTATTTGAGATGCATTATGTCATATCAAGGCGTTTCCACTGTCAAAGGTGACTATATACATTTGATAACATTATTGTTAACTAATATACTTCAGTGTAGTTTAGTTTGTTGCAGTTTTTTGGTCACCATGTCTGCAATAACAGGTGCATTTTGATGGAAGAAAAGAGGAAGCACTGATATAAAATTTTCATGACCACTTATAGGGTGCAAGCCAGCTCAGGCCACTTTGCTGGAGAGCCCTCCACAGCCAAAAGCTCAAATTCATAGGGCCTGGCCCTGCATGTAGGTGGGATTGTGACATTTAGGTCTCTTTTGAATAAATTTTGAAAAAAAAAGTCATCATAGGTTTTCCTCTGAAATACTTTTTTCACTTCATGTTGGTTGATAACTCTCCAATTCATTCCATTTTACTTTGAATAATGGGTTTCAAAGATCTTCACAATTCTAAAATGAAACACATCTGAGGCTGCCTGGTATGGGGATGAAACATGAAAAGGCTTCTGAAACTTTTGAAATGGAAATGGAAAAAAAAAAAAAAAACAAAACCTGAGCAGATCAAAATGCATTTCATGTTCAAAATTTTCCAAAGAAACAGACTTCCTGAAACTACTTTTCATAAGTTAGTTTCTGGTTTCAATTTGGTCAGTACAGGATAATGGAATCCAACATTACAGTGTTTACTCTGCAGTTTTAAAAAAAAGGAGCACTGCTCTTTTCCAAGCAGTTTTAAAGACTAAAGGAGTCTGCAGCACCGTTATCTTATATTTGATGTTAAAACGCTTTTTATTGTTTAATGATGGAAAGTTAGCTCTCGTTGATTGGTTTTTGGAACACCTCTGGATATAACAGTCAGTAATAATGCAAATCGTAAAATAAAGTGAAATGCTGAAACCCTGACATTATATTATTGTGATGACTAATTTTATGTATCAAGTTGGCTGAACCAAGGTGCCCAGAAATGCGGTCAAATGGAGTTCCTGATGTTTCTGTGAGGGTGTTTTTTGATGAGATTAGCATTTAAATCAGTGGACTTTGAATAAAGCAGATGGCCTTCCCTAATGTGGGTAAACCATCCAATCAGTTGATGGACTGAATGGAACAAAAGCCTGACCTCTGTGGAGCAAGAAGGAATTCTGCCAGAAGATTGCCTTTGGATTCGAACTGCAGATTTTACATTTGCCGGCCTCCATAATTGCAAGTCAATTACTTAAAATAAATCTGTGTGTCTGTGTGTGTATGTTTTTCCTACTGGTTCTTTTTCTTTGGAAAACCCTGACTAACACAGTTATATAGGTAGCTTTGGTCTGTACAAGTCACAAATTAGTAAGTCTTAGAAATTGACATTATTCCCCATATAAAATCAGAATTTAATTGAACTCATTAGTATACAAAGATACTTGAACTAATATAAAATGTTATATTTTACTTATTGAATTTCTAGGTTTTATAAATACATGAACATGCATTGGGCCAGAAGGAATATAAGTTGCTAAAACTTTTCTGGTAGGTCACTTGACAGTATGTATCAACATATTATATTAAAAAGTATACTACTGCAAACCTATTAGAATAACTAAAATCTACAACACTGACAACCCCAAATGCTGACAAAGGAGGTGGAGCGACAGGAAGTCTCCTTCACTGCTGGTGGGGATGCAAAATGGTGCAGTTACTTTTGAAGACATTTTGGCAGTTTGGCAAAACTAAGCATACTCTTAACATACTATGCAGCATTCTTACACCTTGATGTTTACTCAAAGGTGTTGAAAGCTTATGTCTGTACAGAAACCTGCACATGGATGTTTAGGCAACTTTATTCATAACTGTCAAAACTTGGAAGCAACCGAGGTGCCCTTCAATAGGTGGATGGGTACATAAACTTCACTATGGTCAGACAATGGGGTATTATTCAGTGCTGAAAAGAAAAGAGCCATCAAGCCCTGAAGAGCCACAGAGGAACCTTAAATGCCAATTACTAAGTGAAAGAAACCAATCTAACAAGGCTACACACTGTATAGTTCCAACTCTACAGCATTCTAGAAAAAGCAGAAATATGAAGACAGTAAAAGAAAAATGTCAGTGGTGGCCAGAGGTTGGGGGAAGGGGATCACTATGTAAAGCACAGAGGACTCTTAGGGCAGTGAAAATACCCTGTCGAAGCATATGGACTGAAGCTCATTTTATACCTTGGGAAAAGCATTCAACTCCTCTAAGCCTTAGTTCTCTGATTGTTAAATAAAGATTAAAAAGTGGTTTTGCTCCAGCACCCCAGAATGAAACCTGAGAGGCCAGTGTGTAGGTGTGAGTTTGTCTTTTATTAATGTTTTCTATTTTATTTTATTTATTGACTTTTATTACGGTAATAACGCTGAGCCTTAAATCCACCTTCTTCACAAAGTTTTAAGTGTACAGTACGGTATTTGTAACTACAGGCATGATGTCGCACAGCAAATCTCTAGAACTTAATCATCATTCATAATAGAAATTTTATACTCCTTGAGTAACACTTTCCCCATTTTCTCCTCCCTCCAGCCTCTAACAACCACTCTTCTGCTTCTAAAATGTCCATATTTGGATTAATGGATAAAGAAAATGTGATACACACACACACACACACACACACACACACACACACTGGAATATTATTCAGTCATCAAAAGAGGGAAATCTTGGGCTTCCCTGGTGGCGCAGTGGTTGAGAGTCCACCTGCCAATGCAGGGGACACGGGTTCATGCCCTGGTCCGGGGGGATCCCACATGCCGCAGAACGGCTGGGTCTATGAGCCATGGCCGCTGAGCCTGCACGTCCGGAGCCTGTGCTCCGCAACGGGAGAGGCCACAACAGTGAGAGGCCCGTGTACTGAAAAAAAAAAAAAAAAAAAAGAGGGAAATCTTGCCATTTGCACAACATGGATGGACCTTGAGGGCATTATGCTAAGTGAAATAAGCAGACAGAGAAACATGGTATCGTAGGATCTCACTTTTATGTGGAATCTAAAATACAAACAAACAGACAAACTCATAGATACAGAGAACAGACTAGTGGTTGCCAGAGGCGGGGTGGGGTATGGGCAAAATGGATGAGAGGAGTCAAAAGATACAAACTTCCAATTATACAATGAGTAAGCCACTGGGAGGTAATGTACAGCACGGTGACTATAGTTAATAATACTGTTTGTATATTTGAAAGTTGCTATGAGAGCAGACCTTAAAACTTCTTGCCACAAGAAAAAAAATTATAACTAGGGGTGGTGACAGATGTTCTCGAGACTTACTGTGGTGGTCATTTTGCAACACAAACATCGAATCATTATGTTGTACACCTGAAACTAATATGTTATATGTCTATTATGTCTCAGCAAAACATTAAAAATGAAAACAAAACACAACAGAAAATCAATCTCAGCGATAAAATCTTTTTGCCACCACATTGCTTCCCTAGTGTCGTTCCATTTTTCTGCTCACCTTAAAGCAAACCTATTAAAATGTTGCTTGATGCTATTCTTTCTAGTTTTTATCTTTCATTCAATTGTGTCTAACTGCCATCCTTGCTGACCAAAATCTGCACGCCATGGTTATTATCAATAAACCTACTTCCAAATGCAATGCCTAGGTTTTTTCCTTAGGAGTGAGTCTTCCATCTCCTTACCTCTTTAACTACATTTCACAAGGCTCCACACTTTTTTGAAATCTCATTTTGTTGGGTTTCTTTGGATGCCATGGTCTCCTGGATACTTCCTCTGCTCTACTTTTCTCCATATTCTACCTTCCTCCTACAGACCGTAATTACTGAAGATCCTAAGGGCGCTGTCATGGATACGTCCTCCTCCTCTCCTGACTTCATTCTATGTGACCACATGCATTCTTATATTTAAAACTGGAAGAGAAAAACAAACCTGACTCCATATTGGATCTATTCCTTTAGCTCTAACCTTTCTGCTCTGTTGCCTGTACTTAGTCATGCTGGCTGTGCACCTTTGTAAAAGAATGTTGCCTATAGTTTAAAATATACAGGATACCTATTCTCAGGGCTCTGCCTTCCAGGCTTGACCTTTTTTTTTTTTTTTTTTTTTTTTTTTTTTTTTAATTTGCGGTATGCGGGCCTCTCTCTGTTGTGGCCTCTCCCGTTGCGGAGCACAGGCTCCGGACGCGCAGGCCCAGCGGCCGTGGCTCACGGGCCCAGCCGCTCCACGGCATGTGGGATCTTCCCGGACCGGGGCACGAACCCGCGTCCCCTGCATCGGCAGGCGGACTCTCAACCACTGCGCCACCAGGGAAGCCCCAGGCTTGAGCTTTAAAGGTGTGACACTTTTCATTCACATAGAGATAAAAATAACATCTGTCTTGCTGGAGGTTAACAAGAACATTGTAACCAGACCTAAGGAGAGCTGCAAGAACAAAGGATTATCACATCCTCTCCAGGACCTGGCCGACTCCAAGGAGTTGGCAACAACCAGTCACATCCCATCCCCTTTTAGTATAAAAGAAGCCTGAATTCTAACCCGGGTAAGATGGTTCTTTGGGACACTAGTCTGTTATCTTCTCAGTCTGTTGGCTTTCCTAGTAAGGTTGCTATTCCTTGCCTCAAGACCTTGTCTCTTGATTTATTGGCCTGTCATTCTGCAAGCCATAGGAGCTCAGACTCAGTAACACGTTCTCTGTTCCAATGACTCTTCTGAGTTTCAAACTAAGGTTTGCCACTGACCCCTCAACATCCCCCTTGTATGTTTGAAGAGCACTGCAAATATAAAATGCCCCCAATGCACATCTTTATGGATCTCTTCCCGTCTCCAGTGTGCTCCAATTCAACAAAATGCACTACCTGCTGTATTTTTTATGTCTTCACTTTTTAATTAATTAAGTAAAAAACTTGGGAGTCATTCTTGATTTCATCTCTCTGAGCACATCCAAACCCACTGCTAAAACCTGCCAAGTTTTCTTTTTAAATATGTATAACAATTTTCCACTTTGTTTCATCTCTATTACCACCAGTGAATGTCAAAACACCTGCATTTATCACTTAGTTTATAAGGATAAGCTATGTCTTTATCCCTTGTAACATTACAACCTTACTCTATAGTGTGATCCTTTAAAAAGCATAATTAATCACATTACTTCTCTCTTTGAAACTCATCAAAGGTTTTCCAATTCGTGTTAGATTTAATTCAGAATCTTTAGAGTAGCTGAGGCCCTGAATGATCTTAACTTTTAGATTTCCAAGTTCATTTCTGCAATGCTTCTTTATTGCTATTCATATTTTGCATTTTCACTTCACTATCACTTCCTCAGAGAGGTTTCCCTCTATATAGTCTAAATTTCGCTTAATTTATATTAGCATTTCTCAACCTCAACACTATGGCCAGTTTGGGCTGGATAATTCTTTTTTGTGGGGGGGACCTTCCTGTGCATTGTTTAACAGCATCCCAGGCCTCTCTCCACTAGAGGGCAGTAGCATTCCCACACCCCTATCCCAGTTGTGACAGTCAAACTGTCGCTGGAAATCGCTGAGTCTTTGCCAGCCAAATCACCCTTGCTTTAGAACCACTGATTTAGATATTTAGCAGCATGTATATTTCTTTTTCTAAAAATATTGCAACAGTTTTTTGTTTATATTAGCATTTGATAATTGACTAGATTCTGTGCTGCTACGTTTCATAAAACCATGGACAATATTTTGTTTGTTCTTCATGATATACCTAGTACAATGTCTCACACATAGAGACGCCACCTAAAATTATTTTTAGTAAATGAATAAAGAGAAATAACATCATTCCCTGAGAATTAAACTGGACTATAAACCCAAAATATTACAAACCTGATCTGTGTAAAGTTAACTGAGAGAGAATCTACTCCCAGCAAATAAACAAAAAATAGTAACAATATTGATTTAATTAACACATATTAAAAGAAGACTGTGAAGAGCAGATTAAGAGCTGTGCAGCTAAGAGAAAAAATTGAGAAACTGAAACAGCATTTGTCCAGAATTGAATATGTTCTTGTCAAAATAATTAAATAGAAAATTATAATTTTCTACCTGTTCACAGCAAGAAATATATTTCAAATGGATACAGATTTCATGATTTCATTAAATTCTAAATTTAAACTATGACTAAATGGTAAAGAGCCACGTGACAGTGTTACTATACACTAATATGTGTTGAATATTTTGATGTATGCAAGTAAATACCATAGTACATACATGTTTGTCTTGATACGGAAAAATACTGAGAATACTAAAGAATTTGATATCGTTTTACATTATTAAAATGTTTAAAATGTATTAAAATGTTTAAAAGCATATGGCATGTAAAAGAGCATCATTTTGCCATATCAATATAGCAACTAATATGACACTAATATATCAGCATTGTATGATCTATAGCTTTAATTGATATTTCAGTTGTACTCAATTCCATTTCCCTTCCTCACTGCAAGTGATTTACTCAGTGTAATCACTTCTATATTCGTGAGATCTGTAGAAGGCTGTCAAACATCCAGAGTCAATAAAAAGAGGCAAGAAATATTTTCCTTGCTAAAGGGAAACAGACCTTTAAAGAGTTCAATTTTTCAGTTCCAGATATGGTTGTTCTATTTCATATTTTATTTTATTTTATTTTATTTTAATTTTATTTTTATTTTTTTGTGGTACGCGGGCCTCTCACCACTGTGGCCTCTCCCGTTGCGGAGCACAGGCTCCGGACGCACAACCTCAGCGACCACGGCTCACGGGCCCAGCCGCTCCGCGGCATGTGTGATCTTCCCGGATCGGGGCACGAACCCGTGTCCCCTGCATCGGCAGGCGGACTCTCAACCACTGCGCCACCAGCGAAGCCCTACTTCATATGTTAATGGAATTGCAGATTATTTTTATTCTATGAAGACAGTGCACTTGTCCATAATTTTCTATATTTTCTTCAGTTAACAGAAACCTATCTTTAATGTCTCAAATAGCTGTGTTTATGAATTAACTATGCAGTTTTCTGACCAAATAGAGAGTATTATTATTAACTAAATATTTTTCACCATTTTATTTTTCTTAATTAAAAAAAACTAGTCAAATGTGTCAGAAAACCAAAAATTATAGAAAAATACTTTGATTCACCTTTGAACTTTGATAATGCTTGTGATTACAAGGGCCAAACCCTTCTTGCCCCAAATAAATAACAAACATGGTAAGTTGTAAATCTGCTTGAGATTTACAATAGGAAACCTTACTGTCATATAATGTTGTGATGCCATACTGTTTTCCAATATATTTTGAATATATGTGACTGTGATAAAATAGCTCTAGTTATTTTTTCATATTCTTTCTAGTACTAAATAGAATGTGGCATACACAGCATCAATATAAATTTTAATGAATTACCTCCACTAATATACAAGAAGAGTTTTATCGAGGAAATCGTATCATGAGACTGGAACTGTCCAATTACATAATGATTTGTGACTGTAAATATACACCATCAGTCCTGTCTCTTTCTCACTCTTTTGCTTTATCATTTCACCTTATTTTTATGGTAACAATCATATATATACAATAATTTACCTTGGAGCCTGGGAAGGGAAGAGTTAGCAGCAAGTCTGTAGAATGGCTGCTGACTCCTCCAAATTGTGCACTTTTTGCCCCAGAACCAGATATTCTGTAAACATGTTATAGGAAGTGAGTGGCTGGGTTATAACTGTGAAGACTGTAGACACATCTCTGTACTTAGTTCTCACATATAAATGCTTTTAGGAAGATATGCCTGTCTAGTCTAGACTGGTTATTAGAAATAACTTTGAAATTTATGGATTTATGGGGCACCACTGTCAGGAGAATGGGCTGTTAATCACGTAGAATTTGTAGCTCTATAACAACCAAGTGATAAAAACAGAAATACTCCAAAACTAAGTGGCTTCCTTGTACCAATCCCTACTATATGCATTTTGCATTTTCTCTCATCACTCTGAAAAAGGGACTTTTGAAAGCTGCAGCTGAAAAATTCAGGTGTGATGCCTCACTCGTCTTTACAATCATTAGTCTTTTTGCTGGGTAAGACCTGTAGTTCCATGTGAGTCTGTCAGACAATATGGCCCTTTGTAGTAGTACAAAAAAAAATTTGAAAGCTAATATAAGAACATCACAAGAGAAAAGATATAGATAGGTGACAGAGATAGATATTTGATTTATAGACGCATGGGGCTTTCATTTTTAATAAGCTGTAATGTTATGACACCAACAACCAATAATATGGCCTCTTACGGTTCAAGAATAATCTCTTTTTGGCAATTGGGAAAAGGAAAGTTAGATCTTCTTGTGGTTCCTTATTTTTTTCCTTTTAATTTATGCCTTGATATTCATGATGCTTTCTAGGTTTGGGGTCTATTGTCAAGCACAATTATTTCACATAGTAATGAATAGTAGCCTTTCTTTAGCTCCATTCAGTAAGCTTCCCCTACACCATTATGTGCTATTAAATGGTTATCCAGCATTTCAGATGCAACAATAATCACTTGTCAGTAGGAAACATGAAAATACTGTTTTGCAGAGGAGAAAAATAATGACATTTTCCAGCTGTGCTAGCACTTTTCTGTAAATTATTGAGTTTTATTTGACTTCTTAATATTCCTGAATTAAACACTGTCAATATGAACAAACAGACCCTCATCTTTAGCAATAATAAACTCAAAGAAAAAAGAGCTTTTCAAAGTCATCCGGAAAGAAAGTGTAAGTGCTTCTGTTTGAGTAGGTAATTATTTCCTTACACTCGATTGTATAAAATAAATTTTAAAAAAATTTTCTTATCCGTCTGCCCTCTCCAGCTGTTCCTCTTGGTCAGTAAAAATAGTAAAGCAGATTTTAGCCAAAATATGTGCAATTTACTAAAAAATATTAAAATGAAATTCTCCCGGTGAGGAAAAATGAAAAAAAAAAAAAAATATGTGTTTGCAATTAGATACAGTCCAGCCTCCACCTCTTGGACATTTGCGATCTATAGCCACGTTCCCACCAAAGCCACACACTCCCTGTGCGGTTCCCAGCTAATAACTGAGCACAAGGGGAATGACAGACCTGAGCCATTTCCAGCCATAAAGGACCCCCCCTAATGGGCAACCTTTGCTCAAGGGCTTCCCGTCGGTCTGTCCTTGGAGACTTTCCCAGAACTATACCCCAGTCTGAGGTTCTCCCTGTGTAGTTCTCTTTCCTCTTCCTCTTTCAGGCATGTCAAACCTTCATGGTCTAATGGTTTCTCTTACTCTCTCTCCTTATTGTTCTTCACAGACATTCCTCACAATAAATTTCATGCCCTTCTAACTCTTCCCTGGCATTTGCTTTCCAGAGACCCTGAACTAGAATGTTTGGAGCTAGGAATGGTCCAAGAAAATAAAGGCCTGAGAAAAGCTGTGGCTCATATTGGGCAGAGCTGATAATAGAGGAAGACGACAAAGGTTCAGCATGGTGGGAGTTCTGGAATGGACACGCCGTCTGAGACCAGAAGCTCTGCTAGCGGAATTAGGTTCCACAGGAACACACTGGTGAAGGCTCACAGATTCACTGAGAAGTCCAATGGTGTTGGCTTTTGTCTGCCAGCAGGAAGGATGGTCACAGAGTCAGTATGTTGACAGTAATGAAGGTTACAGGGCCCACAGAGCAGTAGAGACCAGGTAGTGGGGGTTTAGCTGTCAGAGGCCAATGGCTCACAATTACTACCGCATCGAGCAAGGTCAAAAGAGCAGCCAAGGGGTATGGCCCACTCAGAGCTGTGGAAATGGTTACTAGAACATGGCATCACTAGAGGTGAAACAGAAGAGCAGTCAATAGAGATGGTGCTTAACATCTACGATCAAATTAAGGCAAGAATGGAGGAGACTGAGGGTGTCACCTTAATAAGAAGTCTTGATCCCTTGCTTGGTGCAGGAATCTGAGCTAAATTTCAGATGTGGCACTCCCTCGCTGAAGACGTGGCTCTGTCCCCAAAAGAAAGGATCTTGCAAAATCACAGTAAATATATACTGTAAAGATCCCCTATCAAGTAGTTTCAAGGAATATGCTTAATTCGGGGAAGAAAAAGATGCTGTCCATATTTACACTTTTATCCAACTGCTTAGGGTCTAGTTGTAGACACTAATGTCTAAGTGTATAATTTAAGAGCGTAACATACTAGAATTCCAAATGTACTTGGAATTAGCCAGGAACCCTTCTCAGAGTGTTGGTGTGGGCTTTAAAGAATAACTATGAGTTCACTAAGTAAATATGAGGTGAATGAGGTCTCTAGAGATACTGTGGTGGTGACATTTTGAATTTACAAATGGCTTCTGGAGATAATTCAGTTTTGGAAATATTATTTTAGTTTTGCAATCAGGACTGAAACACATTTTGAATAAGAAAAAAATGTAGGATACTTTACGAACACAAAAAGTTTACAAGATTTCTAGGTCCTATGCTCAGTTCTGCTGCTCTTTTATATACCTAATATCTACTCAACACACTCCTTTTTTTTTTTTTTTTTTTTTGCGGTACGCGGGCCTCTCACTGTTGTGGCCTCTCCCATTGCACAGCAACAGGCTCCGGACGCGCAGGCTCAGCGGCCATGGCTCACGGGCGCAGCCGCTCCGTGGCATGTGGGATCTTCCCGGACCAGGGCACGAACCCGTGTCCACCGCATCGGCAGGCGGAGTCTCAACCACTGCGCCACCAGGGAAGCCCTCAACACACTTCTTGTTCAAAAGTAGTTGTTTGTTCTTGCTCAAGGGTATTGACGAAAAGTGCTATTTACGTACAAAGGAAAAAGCCAGCATCATATGAAATATATTCCCCATGAACTACAAAAGGTAAACTAGAGTAAGTAACCATTTAAAAATAGAGTACTTAACTATTTAAAAATAGAGTATTTCTTTTTTCTGCTATTAAGTTGTAGGAAAAACTACTGTGTAGTTTCTGTGTAGAACATGAAGAAATAATATTACTGTACAGTGTTAATTTGTCTTCAAACTCTCTCTTCTGCAAAGTACATCTATGAACACAATCTAAGTAAAATTAGGCCCTTGTGTTTTCCCCTAATACCTCAATGCATCTGTAAATATATTTTGCTAAG
Source organism: Lipotes vexillifer (assembly GCF_000442215.2). Classification (NCBI taxonomy): domain Eukaryota; kingdom Metazoa; phylum Chordata; class Mammalia; order Artiodactyla; family Lipotidae; genus Lipotes; species Lipotes vexillifer. Next base: position 477,232 of record NW_006787829.1, read on the forward strand.
ATTATAAATTTTAATTCTAGCTCTAATAAAATTTTTGAATATCCACTAACCCAAAACACATTTACACATTTTCCTGCCAATATTCTCTTTGGTAGGTTACAGGGACTTTGCATTTACGTGTAGAATTTTCTTCAATTCTATTAAGGAATCACTTGAAAAAAAGTAAAACAACATGTATGATGAAAACAACTCATACTTAACATAGAGAACCAATTGATACTATCTATAAAAATTTCACAGAAACAAAAAGTAATACATTTTATTGATATTTTCATTTAAATTTCTGCTTTATTCTACTTGTATATTTATGTTTATTCTATTCATAATTTTAGTTATAATCTATATCATACCTACCATTAATAGGGCTGGAATATATATGAGTATATGCATATGTATCTATATGCAGGTTGAGGTGTTAAAATAATTGACTATAATAGAATTATAATACAATAATACAAACAAGTCAATTAAATGACCATAGTGATTTCTAAATATGATTTATTTTTGCTTCCTTGATGCCAATATTAAAAAAGGAATGACTCTGGCTTAGATGGATTTCATTGAAAGACCTTCCACATCCTGAAGAGAAGCAAACTTTACTTTTAGCAATGAATTCCAAAAGGATTTATTACACACGTCCACATATAAAGGAAAGTATGGCACAACCTTATTAAAAACCCAGTAAACTATTTTGTAGTTATTGACAACCTGACTCTGAAATGTACATGGAAAGGCAAAAGCCTAGAAGAGCCAATGTTCACTAAAGGTGAACAAAGTTGGAGGACTCACACTACCTGATTTCAAGACTTATTATAAAGCTACAGTAATCACCCAGCATGATATTGGCCAAAGAATAGCACATAGATCAATGAGACAGAACAGAGAGCCCAGAAATATACCCACATGAATATATTCAACTGATTTTTGACAAAGGGCATTCTGTACAGAACGGTTAGTCTTTTCAACAAATAACGCTGGAACAACTGAATGTCCATATGCAAAAAAATAAACCTAGACACACACCTCACGCCTTCCACAAAAGTAACTCAAAAGGAATCTGTATCTAAATGTAATATATGTAAAATTATAAAATTTCAAGGAGAATATCAATGCGACCCGGGGATTAATAGCGTGTCTTTAGATACAATACAAAACTCATGCTACATGAAAGAAAAAAGATGATTATTTGGAAGGTATTAAAGTCAAAAAAACCACTGCTCTCTGAAAGACTCTGTTAAGAGAATGAAAACATAAGGCACAGACTGGTTGACAACACTGTCAAAAAAAACAGTCTGACAAAGCATTTGTACCAGAAACACACAAAGAACACTTAAAACTCAATAATAAAAAGACAAGCAACCCAACTAAAAAATGCGTCAAAGATCTAAACAGACATTTCACCAGAGAAGATATAGGGATTAGAGAGTGCACATGAAAAGATGCTTGATAGCATTTGTCATCAGGGAAAGCAAATGACAATGGTGAGTCACCTCCTAGAATGGCCCACATCCAAAAGCTGACAATACCAATTGGTGGTGAGATGCACAGTAAAAGGAACTTTCATGTATTACTGGTGGGAATGCAAAATGGTACATGAACTTGGAAAACAGTTGGGCTGTTTCACATAAAGATAAGTTTGGTCATGGTGTGCAATCTAGCAGTCATACACCTAAGTACTTACCCCACTGAGTTGAAAACATAGATCCACACAAAAACCTATTTACAAATATGTACAGTAGTTTTACTCATAATTGACAAAAAACTGGAAGCAACCAAGATGTTCTTCAATAGATGAATAGAGAAATAAACTCTAGGATATCCATAAAATATAACACCACTCAGCAATAAAGAGGCATGGGCTATTAAGCCATGCATGTATAGACATGGATTCATCTTAAATGCATAATGCTAAGTGAAAGAAGCCAGTCTGAAAAGGCTGCATGATTTATTTATATGACATACTGGAAAAGGCAAAACCATAGAGATGGTAAATAGACTGGGGTACAAGATATTCAGGGATTGGGAGGGTGTTACACAATAGATAAATCTTGGAAGTTTTCAGGGCGATGAAACTATTCTGTAGGCTACTGTGGTGATGTATATATGACACTGTGCATCTCTCAAAGCCCACAGAACTTAGCAGAAAGGATGAATGAATCTTAAAGTATACAAGTAATAATACATATATTTTTACAAAACCTTTAGGACGTTGCAGAATCTCATGATAGAATGCAGAATGTGTCAAAACCATCTTCTGGATTAAAAATGTATGAAACAACCTCACTAAAGGGGGTGGGAGAAAGAGCTGCTTAACTAACCTTGTGGAATCTGTAAGACTAAATGCAAAAGCACTGAACTATAGTTTGTAAAGTTGTTTCCCAGGAGCATGCAGGCTAAAGCTGTCAATGCTTCTATGCATGAATCCTGGAAATGAATCACGAACTCGGTGGTCAGCAGGAGGTGGGGGCCAGGTTTCTTACTGTGGAGTGAGAGGTAACAGGGAAGTGTGGGGGGCTGTCTTTGTGTGGTAGATACAAACAGTTTTTACATCTTTAAAGGGGGAAGAAGAGGAGGAGGAAGAGGAAGAGGAACAACAACAACAACAAGGATAAGAAGCAGCAGCAGCACCACCAGGCTATGTGGCCCACAAAACCTAAAATATTTATTACCTGGCCTTTAACAGAAAATGTTTGCAGATCCCTGACCTGAAGATGTGGTTTCATGGTTTCACTTTTCTCACGTTATTTAATTATGACAATTCTGCCTATGAAGACATGACTGTGGTTTCAGGGAAATTGAAAATAAAATGGATAGAACTGAAGTTGATAAATTCATGAGGAACGCCCCTCAGAAAACCACAAAGTTAAAAAAAAAAAAACTAACAACGAAAAATCGTGATCACAATGAGGAGAAATTATGCTTAAAGCTTAGAAATGGTAAATTTAGTTCACATCAAAAGAACTATTAAAAGAAGTATTAAACTTCGGGGAGCTATTTCCCTGAGATGTCCTATAGATATAAATAGATTCAGATATGTCTTGCATCTTCCATACTTAGAAAAGCACTAAAACCATTAACCGAGACATCTGTCCCTCGTGACCGGCAGTAACCTCCTACTGAGATGTGTGCTTGATCCCACGTACCTTTCTGCCAAAACCATGTATCTACTGTCCCCTACCCCTACCCCACCTCTTCGGAGCAGAGCTCCTCAGAGCTATCTGAGAGGCCGTCTCCTGGGCTACATGGTCCTCAGGAAGACACTGAATGAACTAAATTCATAGCTCTTACACTGTACTTTTTTTCAAGTTGACTAGGAGATACACTTCTCTCTTCCTGCTGCTGGTACTACAAGTGACAAGACCTGTTGTTTATGATGTGTAGGGAGGAAAAATAACTTTCACTCCATCCTTCTAAGTTCTCAGCTAAGACTCCCCTGTAATAAAGGACAAATTAACAGGAGAAAAACAGAAGTTTAAGGACATGTACACCTCCAGTATACCTGGGAGATCACCAGGAAAGCTGAGCAGCACCCCGAAACGGCCCAAGCCATCACCTTAAATACCACCACCAGATTAAAGAAGATGCCGGAGTTGGGGCAGCCAAGGGTGGGAGGTGGCAGGAAAAACACAGTAAACAAGGCTAAGGTTGTTATGCAGGTGTAAGTCCTTGCCTTCTCCATGGATAAGAGTTTCTAGAGATTTAGTCATCTTTCTCCTCTTGGTACAGAGAGGAAGATACCCTTCCAGATGGAATTTCCCTGATAAATGTCAATTTCTCTTACAAAAGGGTAACTTCTACTCAATTTTCAGAGCTTCTCCTGTGTCTGCTGTTTCTTAAATAATCACCCTAAAATATTCCTTACACTAAAAAGGCATATTTTGCGGTGGCAAATTCTGCTCCACCTCAGATGGCTTAAGGAAAGATATTTGCAATTTAAAGCATTGACGAAGAACCCTGGATAAAATAGAAAATGATATTGTTAACACATTCTGAAGGTTTTATGTGTAAAATTGAGATGAGATGAATCTCAAGTTTTCTTAGTGGAGTTTCAAAATGTAATTTTACAAAGAAATTCATTAAAAAAACATACCATATATTCTGAGGTAGTGAAAATTATTTAAGGCTGTGGAACCATATGTGACTAATATAATAGAAAGAATAACTGTAATAAAATATTAAGATATTTCCCTATTCCTGGCAATATTCTTGTTTCAGCTCAAGTTTGGAGCCTCTTGGACATCCCTGAGCTGTAAAGGAAATGATTTTTTGCATGTTTCAAACACACTTGAGTAATGTAGATTTCAAACCTAGAAATGAGCTTAAACTCCCAGGGGTTTGAGTTCCATTTACAGATGGCAAAAAAACCCTACCTTTCAGAGAAAAGGTACTGTGAGGAAAGCAAATTCCTACTACCTGAGCTGTTGAAAAATGTGATAACTGCTCTTTTGAACGATCTTGAGCCCACATCAACCACCTGCTATGCAACCCAGCACCGCCATGAGGAATGGGGACAAAAGAACACAGAGGATCGGAGGACAGCTGAAAGCTTAAAACTCTCCGCAAATTGAAATCTGGATAAGAAGGAAGGAAGATAGTATCTGAGATAAAACATTTTGCTTTTATAAGAGCTAATCCCCAGTTCCAAATCACCTTATAACTTATTTAAAAGTTCAAAATCATCCTCTCTGCCCTTGGTTTATTAGCAGATTTAGGTAAGAGACACAATTTCTAAGCCAAATGATAGATCTGTGAAAATATCTTTTAAAAGCTTGAGAAGTGAAAAAATGAATTATTCTGCTCTCAAGAATGATAACTTATTCTGGAACAAGTCCAGGAGATGATGCTGAATTCACAAGAACGGCGATATCATAAGAACTTGGGACTCAAAAGACAAACTTCTGATGGGATAGCATTTCTGAGGGCTCATCAGCTAACATGATGATTAAAAACATTGACTCTGGGGCTTCCCTGGTGGCGCAGTGCTTGAGGGTCCGCCTGCCGATGCAGGGGACGCGGGTTCGTGCCCCGGTCCGGGAAGATCCCACATGCCGCGGAGCGGCTGGGCCCGTGAGCCATGGCCGCTGGGCCTGCGCGTCCGGAGCCTGTGCTCCGCAAATGGGAGAGGCCACAGCAGTGAGAGGCCCGCGTAACGCAAGGAAAAAAAAAAAAACAAACAAACATTGACTCTGGCTACGCTAAGCTGTATCAATTAAAGCATATAAGAAAGACATGTTATAAACTCTGGGTAACTACCCTTAGGCAAGGCTGATATTCACCTGGGGTTCACTATATGGCCTTACCAACAACTGTTGCTATCCACTGTCTGTTCTTTAATATATATATATATATATATTTTTTAATTGAAGTATAGTTGATTTACAACATTGTGTTAGTTTCTGCTGTACAGCAAAGTGACTCAGTTATACAGATATATATTCCTCTTTATATTCTTTTCCATTCTGGTTTATCACAGGATATTGACTATAGTTCCCTGTGCTACACTGTAGGACCTTGTTTATCCATCCTATGTATCCTAGCTTGCATCTGCTAATCCCAAGCTCTCAATCTTTCTCTCCCCCAGCCCCGAACTGTTTGTTCTTAATTGTTGAGTCCTGTATTGCTCCAGTTTTTAAACATTTTAAGTACTACCTTTGCTTACTCGTACGTCCATTGCCATCCTCGTCTACATCAGATGAGAAAGTCCTTGATTGGCAAAAGCTTTGCTTAATCACTGAGGAATCCCTGTAACACTGTGAAATGACTCTTAAGTTTAAGTAGTTTATGAACTGCTTCTAAAGAAAAAAGATTTTCTCACTGACTCCTATTATTGAATATTTCCCTTAAAGTGCTATTTAAATACGTAGAAATGTAAAACTAGGTACAAACACTTGTTCTTAAAATTTCTACTCAAATGTTGCTAAATGATATTTCACGTCCCCCCCCCCCCCCC
>NW_006787829.1:483191-517963 GCF_000442215.2 Lipotes vexillifer
TTCAGACATTTAGCTTGCTCTGTGGTCCCCACCCACAGGGGATGCTGCACAGAGGATTGTCCTTGTTGGCAAGACCCTTGGTGTGTTTCCAAAGCCAAAGCCTATTGAGAAAGAGACTCCTACTCAGCATTCCGGAAGCACTCCAAGAAGAGAGAATGACCCCAAAATGGAATGGCTTTTTCTATGATGCAGGATCACATCCTTGGAGGAAAAAAAAAAAAGACTTTTTGGCAATTGTACCACAGAAGCAATAGGGCCTTTAGACCTCACTGAAGAATAATTTCCAAACCACGATTTGTATACCAATGTTCATAGAAGCTTTATGTGTAATAATCCCCACTGGAAATAATTCAAATATTTGTCACTAAGTGAATGGATAAAGTGTGGTACATTCATACAATGAAATACTACTCAGCAATTAAAAAGGAAGTAAATATCAATTAGCACAACATGAATGAATCTCAAAATAATAGTAATTTCCTCAATCAACCATAAAAATATCGCTATCATTGTCCTCTTAGTACTGTGTTATATGAGGAGTGGTAATCCATCTTTCCTCTGCTTCCAAATGTACAGCATTATTCACTTGATCTTCACGTGCTGTGAAGTTATCACTTGGACACTAAATGTAGTCCTGTTGTTTCTTGTTTAGCTAAGATATAAAACATAGAATCAGTTGGCTCCACAGTGGTCACAAACACAGGTGCAAAGAAAAGCACTAGATTCATGTGTCAGCAATAAGACATATGGTGGTCATTCTCACTGTCCAGAATAGGCTTATTCAGCTGTTTTATATTATAATCAAAATGAAAGAAAGAAACTTCTCAGAGAGAACAATTAGTAAAAATACATCCTTGGAACACAATTTTAGAATCACTATTATACTGGGAAGAACACATATATAATCTGAAATGCATCAGTATAAATATAAACTCCACAACTAAATAGCTGCATAACCTTGAGCAAAGTATTTAAATTCTCTGAGAATTGTTGTCCTTGTCTGTTGATAAATATCGTATTATCTATCTCATGGGACTTTGTATGAATTATAATAAAAAGCATAGTCATTAATTATATTAACTAGCCAACCATTTCTAGGTTCACATACATTTATTAATATGCAAATTAACACTGAACTATCATTTCCTTTCTAAAATTATATATTTATTTAAATAAATTATTATAGTTTGAGACAATTTATAATGTGGGACTATGGTTCATCTAATACCATGCCTTTTCTTGGTGGTTCCTTTTTGTTTTATTTAAGAAACATTTAAGAAATAATGGAGAATTGAGTTGTAACCTCAAAAGCAGAAATTAGAATTTGTTCAACAAATTTTGGTCCTTGAATTATAAGCAAGCTTACTTCTTCCTATGTGGGGGCACAGTGACATTGTTAGGTGTCAAATGTATGTTTTATATTTTTCTAATTTAATTTTACACAATATATGCTTTTCATCTAGAAGGTATGATTATTTTTATTAAATAAAATGTTCTTTGAAAGTCACATGAATAAAACTAAAAACAAGTGCTTTATAAAGCATAACAGAAGTAGGGTTTCACTTTTTTGTGTGTATTTGTGAAAAACTATTGGAAATAGGATATGGTATTTTGAAAGAAAAGCAGCCAGTTTCCAGAAAACTGACTATTTCTGTCATTTGTTCTGTGGCATTTTGTCTTTAAATGGAGGATCCAACTTTGAAGTTGATATTGAACAAACACCACAGGGAAAAAAGCATTAAGGTGGACTTAGCGTCTAACCCGTGGATGAAGCAGAAGGTGTCAATGTGGACCGAGTTTGTATTTAGGCTGTCTTGTAGTTCGGTGCAATGGTGATTGGAAGTCTAACATTTAATTTTTTGTTTAATAATATCGATTTGTAGGAAATAATAAAAACATCCATTTGATAAACTTCATTAATGAGAAAATATTCCATTTAATGATGACAGTGCATTGAAATAAATCAAAGTGAGTCCACATGATGGTAAATATATTCAAAGTGTTAAAGACAACTAGGTCTTATCATTTAGGATCTTTAGGAGAAGGAGTGGAGTCCCCTAACAGTCTTCACAAGTTCATGTGTATTATTTTCTTTTGGGTGACGACACTTTAACAATTTGGTTGCAGATATGCTAGAAAGAATTCTTAATGCTACAGTAATAACGGTATGTTTTCGGCTCAGAGATGATATGGACACCACTCAGATTTGGGACACAATTCACCTTCTGCTACAGTTGCATTTCATTAGTACTAGATTTAAAATAAAGTGAAGGGTTAACTGGCATAGTTAGTCCTAGATGTTCTCAATAACCATGTATAATTGGAGAATTCATTCAGTCTCTACAGGCTTTTTTTTTTTTTTGCATATGTGAAACGGAATGCTCTCTAAGATCCCTTGTAGATCTAAAAATTCTAAGTTATATTATACAATTTTTTATGAAGTTATCTTAAGTGATAAATGTACCAGTCCAGGTCTTCCAAGAAGCATGTACCAAGGTGGAATGAGATTTGCAAGATACTTGGTGGGGGGGGGGGGTATCCACCCATGAGATGAAAAAGAGAGGAGACTGGAAGGGACTAGGGGAGCTATCAGGCCATGATGCTGGTCTGACCCGTGTGTGAGAGAGGGGTTGTAGATTGCAGTGCAGTCCTAATAAAGTTTTGGCAAGGCCGGTGGAGAGCCGTTGAGTCAAAGTTCCCCGTCACAGGGATCTCCTGTCTCCTAGGAAGTGTTTGCCTCAGTAACCCTGATGTGCTCTATTACTGGCTGGCTTTCAGAGCTCAGTAACTGGGGCCCTTAATTGTACTCATCATGGAAGAAAAGCATAGAGGCACACTTTCATAATTGCTGTAATTGCTTTGAGTAGTATATATAGTTTTTTTAAGCAAAATTAAAACCTAAATGTACTAATGAATGTATAAAGAAACTGAATAAATGCAACACAGATATTACTCTACGATCATTGTAAATTAGATTCTTTAGTGAACGCTGTTCATACAGACAATATTGGACACTATAATGCTGCTCTTAACACTAATGCTCATTTAGGTGAAAATGGTAGGTAAGATTATTTGCTAATTGCAAATGTATAAAATTTTAAACCATTTTGATTCACATGCAGTAAACACTGAGTGAACAGAAAAGAAAATGTTATGATACATGCTCTCAGGTCATGAATCCCTGGTTAGATATTTGTATATTTTATTAAAAATATGTCCTTGATATGCAAAGGTTGCCCCTCAATTATGCTATTTGGTTTCTTTGGCCAATTGCTAGAAAGCCCTTGGACACTGTCCGTTACAACTGTTGTCACAGTTTACCTTAGTAAATGTGTGATGTTACATTACCCAAAATCATTTGCTTGAATGATTTTGGTAAAATTAACTTAATTATAAGGATGACGTGATTTTCTTAAGCAAAATAATAACTAGAACTTAATGCAATACTTTTAAAATTCATTTTAACAAGTTTTCTAAATGCCATTTCATTGTCATGCAACTAATGTTCTAAAGTCTTGTAAGACATTTTGTATTATTTTGCTTATTAAGCAGCTACCAAAAATGTGTCTGACCTAGGTCAGACACTAATTGGGACTGGTGTCTGTATTTGAGTAGATCTGCCTTTGGGATAGCCACAGCTATCATAAAATGTAAGGCTTGTTTTTTTTTTAAACATTTTTCCGGGAGAGTTATTGTCCCTCAGAATACTCTAGCAATGACATGTACTTATCAAATAAGTCTTATAATATATAACTGATTTTTTTTTATTCTAGTAAGTTTACATGTCCAGGTAGATTGTAGTGCTGCGGAGGGCTTTGTCTTATATGTTATATTGTAAAGTGGCAGATAATATAATTAACGGGAATTACGTAGCTTTTCCTTTCTCCTTCTCTTCCTCCTTCTTTTGGACAATATTGCCTCTACTGACTACCTACCACACAAAAGAATATTTCACAGATTAAAAAAAGTTACATATTAGACTACAATTTTAAATGATCTTTTCTATAATGTCTAAGGGTGTTTTTGTTAACCTTGAATAATTTGGTAACTTAGTTTTTCTCAAGGCATCTTTATAAGCACTATAACCAGACTTTTCTGAAGAGTTTTCTATGATCAGTCTTTCCCCCCACTTTTCACATATTCCTCCCCCCAATCAAATTGCCCACCATCTCTCTAACAAAACTGTTTCTGCTAAGCTGGGAATTTACCTACAGAAGCCAACAGTCATCATAGTCAGGGCTCTCCAGAGAAACAGAACATATATATATTAGATATATAGGAAGAGATTTATTATGAGGAGTTGATCCACATGATTATGGAGGCTGAGAAGCCACAGTCTGCCATCTGCAAGCTGGAGCCCCAGGAAACCTGGTGGAGTAATTCAGTCTGAGTCTGGAGGTCTGAGAAACAGGGGAGCTGATGGTGAAAATCTCAGTCCAACAGCAGGAGAAGACCAATGTCCCAGCTCAACCAGGCAAACTGGAAGCAATATGGGGCAAATGCCTCCTTCCTCTGCCTTTTCGTTCTATTCAGGCCCTGGAAGGGCTGGATGATGCCCACCCACACTAGGGAACATAATCTACTTTACTGAGTCCACTGATTCAAAAATTTCACACAGAAACACCCTCTCCGACACACCCAGAAGTAATGTCTTACCAGCTATCTGGGCATCCTTTGGCCCAGTCTAGTTGACAATACAATTAACCACCAGTCGTTTTTTAGTCTTCTTCTAAATTAATAGTAGAACAGTATGCTCTAATGTTAACTATACCTCCTTTCTCTTTTTATTAAAAAATTTAAACCTACAGAAATGTTGAAAAATGAAACCAGGTACCTGTTTACTTTTCAGTTAGATTTACCAATTGCTACTCTTTTTTTTTTTTTTTTTTTTTTTTTTCGTTTTGGCTGCACTGCGCAGCTTGTGGGATCTTAGTTCCCCGGCCAGGGGTGGAACCTGGGCCTGCTGCAGTGGAAGCTAGGAGTCCTAACCACTGGACCGCCGGAGAATTCCTAAGTAATTGTTAATTTTGGGCACATTTGCTTTATTTACCTACTTTAGTTTTCATTAATTGATTGTTTAATGTATCCTTTCCTTTGCCGCTGAACAACATGAAACATAATCCAGCTTTACTCGCGTGGTACCTGTAGGACCTCCTTGATGATGGCTTTGGGTATTTTCTTGGGTGGCTCCAAGCAAGCACACCAGGCACATTAGATGGCTACATTCAGGGCACAGATGCAGATGAAAACCTTTATGTCTCAGCTAAGACCTATCCTCCTGGCTCCAAATCCACGTGTTTATCCCTCTCAAGCTCAACACGTCCAGACGGTGTTCATGTTCTCTCCTCCACAACCTGGCCCAGCCCTATCTCCTCTCTTAGTTATGTCACGTTTGTTCATCTTCACATACATTTTCCCCATACTGAATGTATCCTTAAGTCTTACTGATTTTAGTTTATAGTTTTGTTCCAATATTTCTCAACTTTCCGGGAAAGCAGAATTAGCCTCAAGGATGAAATGATATTTCATTTCAGGGATGCAAAATAAGCTAGAGACCTGAGTTAGGGAAGCGAGATAAGCCATATGAGTTTGGTGTCACTCTGCTCACCTCTTCCTCAAAGCAAACCCACAGAGACAGATGCGGCTCAACAGGTATCTGTCCCCAGGTGGTTGCTGAACAGGCTGTATGGGGAGATGGTGTCTGGGGGTAGTACGTGAGAACTGGAAGAAACAGGCATATGGTAACCTTAGCTGCTCTGTCCCTAACTTTTCCTTGGTCAAATGTTTCCCGATGTGGATTTAACTCCTCTGGAATTTTGAAATACATTAGGGTCACCTTTTAAAGCTGCTCAGCAAGCCAGATCTCACGGCTTTTAGTCCAAGTTGGGAAGTGGCAGAGACTCCAGGTGTGTTAGCTACTGGCCTGAATGACAGCCGTTCAAGAGGGGCCAGCCCTACGGAACAGGTGACTGACAGCTACTTTCCACGTTGCCAATGCAGTGCTCTTTGCAAAATGGAGATCTGATTATGACAAAAAAGTCTGCTGCAATCACCACTGCTCTTTGACTGAAGATCAAAATATTAATGTGGTTCTGCACAGGCTGACAGGGACTACCTGCTAATCAGGGTTTCCCGATACCACGTAGAATCTGCCCTCTTTCTGGCCCACTGGCCATTGTCTAGAACTTTCCCTGAAACAGGTCACTTCCTAGTTGCCTGGTCACCTCCTGCCCTTCTTTCTACCCATCATCACTTTCTCTGAGAAACTTCTCCCCCAAACTTCCTTAACTTTAGTCAGAATTGTATCATCATATGGTCTTATGACATATAATAACTTTCTGGGATACAATTTTCAGAGTTTAAACTTTATATTTGTTTGTAACATTCTCTGACTCGTTGCTTCCGTGATAGATCCTTCATAATAAAAGAGGCCAAATACACCTGTTTTAACTCCTCTGTTTAGCTCACTGTGGTTTCACCACTGCCCAGCACAGTGAAATAGTAAAACTGAATGCATGTTTTTGAATGAACAAGTAACTGAAATTCTCACTTTAGAGATTAAAACTGAGATAAGATATTTGACACTTCCTGAAAAACAAATCCTAACAGCAAATATCTTCCTCATAACTATTTATTTCAATTACCAAATAAATAAAATATTTTATATAATTTTGCCAAAACGTTCATATGCCATGAGAGACAATAATATCAGAATATAAATGTGTCTACTGTTAAGCCACCAAAGTAACTCCAGTAAAATCCTAGCTATTGGTTTTGACCTGGATAAGTAATATATTTTGATTTCCTCTCCTTTGGAGAGAATATATCCAGCTAAGAATTTTAACTGAGGCTGGTAGTTGGTCAAACAACATAAACAAAATAAAAGTGTTCTTTTCTTTGACTTCAGAAAGAAAAGATCAGACCACAGAGGTGATTTTTAATGAAGCTATTGCAAAGAGTTGGTTGCTGCCATTGATTTTTCCTAGCAAAATACCAATATATGGGTTGGTATAATTTGAAGCAATTGTGCTGTATTGTATTCCCCTTAAGAGCTTTGTCTAAATAGAAACTGAGTTTCAACAAGAAAGTAATCTTTGAACAAATCATATTTGGCAATATATTCAAAAGAATAAAATTGATAATATTTTGGACTTAATATTGTTCGTATTGCTTTTGAGTGCTATTTTGTATGCCTTTCCATATTTATAGCTGTATTTTCTCCCCCCAGATTGGCATTTAACTCACTTGAAATAACAACAGCTTGGAAAATAAACCTTTTTTAAAGAGTATGTTTCCTTCAGACAACTATAAACATTTGGAAAAATTCATGACTACCCTCTGAAATAAATAAAGAATAAATGTGTTAACTGTATTTCATATGGTTTAAGAGTATGCGTTTGGAATTTCTATTAAACCTTAGCTAGACTCAGAATCATAAACTGACTAGTTAGGCTAGGCATTTCTTGATATCTTGCATTTACTTTCTTACTAATGAAACTTAGACCACAGATATATGTACATGTTAAAAATATTATATTCTATAGGAAATATTTTTGTATGCTCCAATGTTTATCAAACTTCAGAAATTTTTTTAATTAGTCACTTTCCAGAAATACGTCCTTTTGTGGAGTAAGGCATGAACACTATGAATAATATAGCATTTGTAAATGATAGAAAATCAGAATTACACGTTTTTGCAATATGGATAGGAAGCATACCCACACAGGTATGAGTGTTATTGGAAAGAACACTTTGGATGGTTCTGCTAACATGAGTTTTCAAACCATGGGGATCCCAGTCATTATCTCTATCGGTAAATATGCATATGTAAGCATGTTAAGGATTTTTTTTTTTTTTTTTTTTTTTTTGCGGTACGCGGGCCTCTCACTGCCGTGGCCTCTCCCGTTGCGGAGCACAGGCTCCGGACACGCAGGCTCAGTGGCCATGGCTCACGGGCCCAGTCGCTCCACGGCACGTGGGATCTTCCCGGACCGGGGCACGAACACGTGTCCCCTGCATCGGCAGGCAGACTCTCAGCCACTGCACCACCAGGGAAGCCCAAGGATTTTAATTTATATTATTAAGATAAAGGCTTCATTTATCTAAAGACGTTGTAAACATTGAAAACTTAATTGATGTTTGTCCAGTTATTTTTTCTATTTTTTTAAAACAAAAATCTATTTTTGTATTTTGGAAATCTTTGTATTAAAATATATATTTTTTAATTGAAATGTTTTGCAGAATACATTTTCACTACTACCTTTTGTTTCCTGAGGTTTTTCCCCTTCCCCTACACACACGGTTGCTTATGTCCCTGCTATTTTCCTAGGGCACTGAGTGCTGAAGTGCTCAGAGCAGCGCCTGTGTACTGTCATCTTTATTCTGCTGGGAGGACTGGTTTCTGCCCTAAGTCCAAAGATTTGATCAGGTGGCCACTCTCAGCTATGCCTCTGCATTTCATGAAATTGATAGAAAAGTTAAGAACATTCACTTCTGTGGCGTCAGACAGGCCCAGGTTCAAGTACCTGCTTACTTCCTATGTGGGAGCCGAGCAAAGCAAGTCACCTAAGAAAATCAGGCTCCTAATCTATATGGTTAAGATGGTAATATGTCCCTCATTGGACTGTTACGATCATATGAGGATAGGAATATACACTTGGGATACCGCCTGCCACGGAGAAATGACTGGGGGAATGATAGTGAATAGAAAGGAAGGCCCATATAAGTGCCAACCAGATGAATTCCTGAGGCTTGTGCTGACTCTACTGAGGGGGCCACAGAAGGGAATGATGGGGATATGTGGACATGGTGAACAAAGAAGGAAACAGAGACTCTCAGATCTCCAGATGCCAATAGAAGCTGGGGGAAAAGCACAGGGCAGTTCCCTGAAACACACACACAGTTGCGTGTATATGGGCCCTTTTTACATATAAGCATATATAAATATTTGTTTTGCATATATGCATATTTTCACATTTATATATTTAATATGTGACTATATTTTGATTAAATAAAGGAAGGGAGGAAGGAATGAATAAATAGATGAATAAATAATCAATCAATAAAATAAACAGAATGGTGGAACACTGACCCCTGAACATTGTGTATCCTCTCAGACCCGCATTTCAGACCACTTACTGGTGATCATGCACAACATGATGACATGCATTTAGAAGCAAAAATGCATTTTCCAGCCACAGGAATCATTTCTCTTCTTAACTGAGCTGGTTGGTTAGGCTACCTCCCATCTACCAAGTTTTGGAGTAAAGTTAATTCTTCCATGTTCATCAGGCCTCTTACCCATCAACGCCATCTAACTAAGGCTCTGATCCTTGTAACTGTGAGTAGAACGCAGTGACAGGGATTTTTCCACGAGCTCTTATATTTTGGATGATATGCTGGATGAGTATAAATGCTCCCTTCCCTTAACCAGTCTAAGCTCTTTTCTACTAAGACCCCCGCTGTCACTGTTGTTTTGCTTCTGCCATGCTGGCTGCCTCACATTTCTGGAATGCCCCGCCCCCCAGGAGGGCCTCCTCCCGTTTCTCCATCATCCCTTGATACCACAACCCCCCAGCCCCCCCAGGGCTTTAAGTCTCAGCTCTGACATTACCATCCACCCCCTCGTCTCTCATTTGCATATTTAAAGTCCAAAGGTCATCCCCAAACCCGATCCCCACTTCCTCCTGCTCATCCCTCCCTTAGCCCACTTTCCTCCCTAGATGTGCCATTTTCACCATCCAATGGACAGTATATTCCATGTATTTACTTTCTAAAAATTATTGTGTGCTTCCTTCCAACTGTAATAATATAAAGGCAGGGATTTTTTGTTTATTTTGTTAACTGCTGTTTCCCAGACCTGAAGCAATGACTTAGAGCTAGATGATAAACAAATACCTGCTGGATAAATGCATTCCTTCAGCAGTACTAGAACAAATGATTTCGGCACCTAATTAGCAAGAAAAATCTAGTTAAAATAGAAGGACAGATGGTGTTATTTATTACACTGACCTGTGAGCCACATAATGAATTGGAGAGCTGTTGAGGGGGTGCGAAATCTAGTGTGGTTTGTCCTGAATATCAAAGTTACTGATTTGTTTGGCAGAAAATCCCCTCCAAATTGTCATCACAAGAAGTACAGTCTTTTACATCATGAACCCAAGACTCTGCCTACGTTTTCTTCCTGTCTCACATTCTTCCCTGATTTACGAACCATCAGATATTTTTTATGCCTGTCTCATATTTTGCCTGGACGATTGCAATAAATATTTTACTTTCTATCAACATGATAACATGTTTCAAAATACTTAATTTAAAAATATGTATTATAAAATAGTTAAGATATGAATATGTTATTTCAATATATTTTCTAATAATTAAGCATAGCTACAGAATAACTGTTTGGCCTTGCTATTTTATTATTTTAATGTAGGTCTCCATGTGATTAGACAACTGGCTTATTGAAAATTGTATAAGAAAATATCACTCCTTTCAAAATACTCAATGTAACAAGTCCCACAAAAATTTTTTAATAAAGAAAAGTCAAACCAGCATTTACCAGAAAGGGATACAGATGGATATGTATAGAAAATATTTAGTTGGAGTATATTTAATAAGCACGGTGACACAGGCAGAATAACGAGAGCAGTAATATTAACTTCCTACAATTAAGTATTTTTATATGCCAAAACACCTCATAAAAATTGATAAAGAAGTTTAAAAAGTGGGGCAAGACTGTTGTGCTGTAGTTCCAACACTGTAGCAGGGAAGGTATTCATAGCTTTTAAAAATCAGATAGATAAGGAGATAGATGTAGATTTAATTGTACCTTAACAATCATAAAAAGAAAAGAATGTAGGTGCCAATACTGCAAATGTACAAATGAAGAGAAAAAGGAATGCAAATTCTAAGGAGCATATATATTGTTCAAATTTTAAGCAAATTAATAAATGCAAGTAAAAATAAAGTATGTTCTTTATGATATTAGAAAATAAATACAATTCCAATGGAATGTTGAGAAACAGTCATATTGGGGCACTGATGGTTAGGGTGCAAACTGGCATATAAATTCTGAAGGGTTTTCCCCCTGTGAATTACATTGATGTATGTTTTCTAGTGATTTGTTTTCAGTAAATAATCTCAGACGTCCGTAAGATTTAGCTAAAAATTTTCATCACAACGTATTAGAGTAAATGTTTACTACTTTTCAATCACAGTTCTGAGAACTTTACATTATTAACTTATTTAATCCCCAGAACAAACCCAAGGGCTAGGTTTTATTGTTATTATCATTTTATTAAAAAGAAGCTAAGGCACACAAATCCTACAGCTAATAGGCAAGTAGAATGGTGATTCAAATTCCGTAAGTTTGAATTAGAGCTTGTTCTATGGACTGGGTTACTTTGTATCTCAAGGACTGGGAAACAGATTAAATATTGATAATTAGATAGTATCTTAACAAAAATTGGTTTTATCATAGGAGCTCTATGTAACTATTAAAGCTGTTTTACATAAGAATATCTATAAAACTAATACTTAAATAAATATTTTTAAAACTCTTACATTTATAAAATTTACTTATATTTAACTGAATTTAACTAAAATTATAAATGGGATATGAGACTAATTGTTCTTATTTTTTATATCTAATTTTGCTTTACTCTCTAAAGTACAAATGTCTTCATTGGGAAACAGCTTCTTTGTAAAAGAAAAAATAAATTAATTGAAGTTTTTTCCTAGGTTGTACATTTATATTCTACTCTTTTAAAAAATATTTCATAAGTCACAGGTTTACTTTAGAAATATAACTGACAGCCCCTATATAGACTGGTAAATGTGGTAATGATTATTATAAATAAAAGTTATCAAAGATCTGAGATCTTTATTAATTTTGCCAATGATGTTGATTGATTTCTTTTTAAAATCTCAAATTGAACTGAAATATCTGATAATTTCTATTTTGTAAAGAATCTGGTTTTACATAAAATAGTTAGAAAAAAATTCTCTTTTAACATACTATGAAGAAAAAAAAGTCATTTCAACATAAAATTGGAGTTACTTACAGAGCTTTGATTTAGAGTGAAAAATATGATGACTTTTTACCTGGGAACATATCCTAAATATGTAAGTAAATTCAAGTTTTAAACTATATAAAATGCATGAAATCACACTGAACGTTTTAAACAAGTGTTTGTTCAGATTAGACCATAATTCTAATGAAAACAGAAAGGAGCTTTGGCCCACTGGCCTATTAGCAATAGTGGAGTCACTACTTCCAGGTAAAAATGTTTTATTTTTCAGGCAATTAATCCACAGGGGAGATCAGTGAAGACAGTGTAAATCACTGTCTCAACTAGCAGGGTCATTTTATAGATGCTTTTAATATTAAGAAGACAGTATTAAAAATTTTGTCTATCAATTAAATTAAAACTGGAACAATGTACACTAATACATCAATCATTTTGCTTGACTTGGTTTTCCATATTTTTAATTTATGTCAGGACTTATGCCATAAGTCCTTTAAATTATGGCTTATTTAAAAGTAAATTAGCAGGCTTTGTTATATGATAAAGTGTTCTCTAATTACTAATGGCAACATTTTATTTACATGTATAGTTAACCTAAATTTAAAAATACAGAGGAATATTAAAATATAAGTGTGCCTCTTTTGCATACTTATGTCTATTCTCATACCACTCAGAAGAAATAATTGATTTCTAGTTTTATCCTGTTACTTGTATTTAGATCTACAGGCGTGACGGGCTAGATCTAACGTACCCTCTTACTATTATTTCTCCTGGTTCTCCCATATGGTGTGTTTAACAGTCTATTTGATTTCATTGTAGCTTAAGATTGCTTCCTGAAGAATGATTCTCATGATTTCCAGTTCTCTCATTCCTCAGTTTTTGCAGTCTTCTCAATTTAAAATGATCCTATCCAAACCAGAAAGGTTTAACAAATCCTCCATTTCAAGTATTATACAGAAAAACTGGGAATTCCCTCCTAGTACAGATTGCTGGATATTACTCTTCATTATTTGCACAACAGTGACCTAACCAAAGGACCAGGCAATGATGGCACTAAGAAGGTATCCCGAGAGCAGAAAAATAACTTTAGTGCCACTATGATTTTTCCATGATCTGAAGTTTCTCTGCACTAAAATCTTTTATTATAAGTAATAAAGAGAGATGATCAAAAGAATATTTTAATATACTGACTCTGTGTCATTATAGTCACTTTTCCACAGAGACATCATTTCAATTATAAGAAAGCACTCAGTTTTATATACATTGATTATAACATCAAGTCCTTTGCTAAATCACATAAGTAAGTATGGGAGTTTTATCACTTAAACTCTTAGCATTTTTAAGATGATTCAATTTAAAAAATTAAAGAGGATATTTAAGATAACCTGTCCTCTACCTATATAAATTTTAGCAATGATGTTAAACATATTACTAGCATCTACCAGTTATTAACTATTTGCTAATTTTAAGCTTAGAGTCATTAGATCATTCCCAAGTGAGATTATTGTCCAGCAAAACAATTATCCCTATTTTTAAGATTAAAGAAAAAGAGATTAAGAAAAGTAACATTTAGAAACATTTAGAAAACGTGATATAGGAAACATGAACCCGATAACCTGAACTTTGAATCTACCCTCTAAATGCCTCAACCAGCTTTAATACATCCTCCAATTATTAGTCCGACTTGATGTTACAGAACAGTTGATCAAAGATAGTCAATGACATGCTCTTACTCGACTTCCCTTTTTCCTTTGTCCCAATCTTTTCTTTGGCCATGTTGGATGCCGTACAGCTCCAAGTCTTTACGAGTGGGGCAGTTCATACTTCTCCAAAGACTCAGCATTTCTCTCAGAAACAATTTCTGACTACAGGAGCAAGTAATAAAATGAGAGCAAAAAATATTTCCCATCTTGGGTCTTTTCCTTTGCTACATCTCAATAGGTAATTCTTTCCCATACTTATAAAAGAGGCTATACTTCAACTTAGTTTCAAAATGTTTTATTTCCTTTTGAAAGCAACCACTAATATTTTTCCACTTCTTGAGGGAATGATAGGATATGCACACTGTAATCTTTTCTTTCTTTGAGAACTGTGCTTTGGGGGAGGGGGAGCATATTTTTCACTGACACTCTTACAAATTATGATTGTTTCTTTTTATGTCAGTACTCAAAAAAAATCCTGGAAATGATAGCTTTACAGATTTAGAAAATAATGAATAGAGCCTCCAAGAGGAGAATCCCATGGGTGCTGTTTGCTCACTTGAATGATGATATTTGACAGCCATTTTTGTTTAGCACAAGGTTCCCCTTGCAACTATTTTATTGGAAAACTGGAAATCTGCACTGTAAAAAAGCTGGAAAACAAACCATTGAAATATGCATTTTTATTTGAATAGTGTTGTTGATTTTTTTCCTCCTTTTTTGCTCCTTTCTACTGTGCTATAATAATTTAGGGGCATTGACCATTAATCTAACATTAATTTGGGCAAGGCGTAGCTATATTTTTAAGCAATGAAGAGAGGCAAGAAGTGCTTTGGCTTCCATAAATTTATTCTGATGTGCATGGTTCTTCTTTACAACTGTCATGATAAAAATGGTAGAAGGGCCGTAAGGTCCTCAGTTCCCATTCCAAGTGTGATAGTGCAGATTTATTTTTCATTGACTGGATGTGCATTGTAAATAATAGCTATGAAATGCATATGTGTTAGGGGGACCCAGTCTTTTCTTTGAACCCCAGATCACTGTGAGAAATCATCTTTTATGTTAAAAAGCAAAAGGTGAAAATGATTAAGGAACAGCAGAAGCAAGTGTTGCACCATAAGCTGAAGTTTTAATGTGAGTATTAAGTCTCTATGTAATGAGACTGCAAGTCAGAGTATAACAGAGAATTTCTTAATTATAGTCTGCTTAAATTGCTTGCTGGTTTTATCTTCAGTCTGTATGTAAAATATGCTTACTGATGCCCCAGGAGGATGAACTTTTTATGGCAGGTAAATGACTCTCTAGAAGGAGTGTATACACTCCTGAACTGAACAGCTGAGTTACACGCTTACTAAGATTCAGTTGTGTTTGTGCAAAACCTGACTATGTCAGCTGAGTTTGTTATTTCTATTATGAAATTGAATTAAATATCTTATAAGATTATGAACTATATACATGCAAGAAGAGATCATTGTTTCCATAAAAATTAAATAGAATCTGTTGGAAAAAATCAATTAATGTAAAACTCTCAAAAATACAATTCTCAAATTAGATGTTGAAGACACAACCTTGGTAAAATAACTGGTGAAAATATAAGATGATGTAACAACTGAAACTACCACAGGAACCAGTGCCAGGGTAGGAAAAACCTGAACTGTAATGGATGAATAGCTACAGGCTCAGTAGGTACAATTCTGAGAGTTAAACATTCCGGGGGACCCAGATATAGGGAAGGCTCCACAGTTTCTTGAGGTTTACTGCTAGACCTTGACCAGATTCCCATGTAAATATCAGAGAAAAATCCCCTTGGGCTTCCTGAAGGAGGAGGAGAAAAGGAACCATTGTGAATACACCAGAGCACTCTGCTATTACAATGCCTTAACACGGTCATTAACAAGTCTTCATTTCTTCTACAATTTTTTTTTTAATTTATTTTGGCTGCATTGGGTCTTCATTGCTGCGTGTGGGCTTTCTCTAGTTGCAGCGAGCAAGGGCTAGTCTTCTTTGTGTTGTGTGGTCTTCTCATTGCGGTGGCTTCTCTTGTTGCGGAGCACGGTCTCTAGGTACATGGGCTTCAGTAGTTGTGGCAAGCAGGTGCAAGTAGTTGTGGCTCGTGGGCTCTAGAGCACAGGCTCAGTTGTTGTGGCACATGGGCTTAGTTGCTCTGCGGCATGTGGGATCTTTGCAGACCAGGGATTGAACCGGTGTCCCCTGCATTGGCAGGTGGATTCTTAACCACTGTGCCACCAGGGAAGTCCCCATTTCTTCTACAGTTTTGAAAAATGTTGTATCATTGAGAAACAATATACAATAAACAGTATATATTTAAGGTGTATGATTTAATACGTTTTAACATATGTACACATGTGTACACCAATGAAAGCATGAGCATAATCAAGCGAATGGTAATATTCATGATTCATAAATGTTTTCTCATGACTGCCCCTCTATGTAGTACCTCCCTCTCCTCTTTTTCCCCTCCCTTCCCAAAAAATAAATATATAAAATAAAGAATATTTTCCATCTTAAAGGTTTTATCTAAATGAAATCCTAGAGCTCTCATTCTTTTTTTTTTTTTTTTTCTTGCGGGATCTTCCCGGAACGGGGCACAAACCCATGTCCCCTGCATCGGCAGGCAGACTCTCAACCACTGCGCCACCAGGGAAGCCCCCTAGAGCTCTCATTCTTTTTGTCTTGCTTCTTTCATGAGCATAATTTTTTTTTTTTGAGATTCCTTTATGTTGTGTGTGACAATGATTCATTCATTTTCAATTATAAGTAGATTCTGTCACATAGATAAACTGCAATCTCTTTATTCACTGACTTGGCGGTTATTTAGGTAGCTTCCAGGTTTGGTTATTACAAATAAAGCCACGCTGGACATTTGTGCATAGGTCTTTGTATGGCCTGTGCTTCCATTATGCTTGGGTACATAGGATTGGAGTGTTTGGGTTATGGTAGGTGTGTGTTTAACTTTTTAAGGAATTGCTAAACTGGTTTCCAAAGAGGTCCTCACATTTCACATTCTCACTAGCTCTGTATGAATTTCAGTTTCTCCATATCCTTACCAACCTTTGATATGGTCTGTCTTTTTAGCTATTCTAATACAGATTTATTGGTACCTCATTGTTGTTTTAATTTTTATTCCCTTAATGATTAATGATTTCGAGACGTATTTTCATGTGCTTATTTGCCATCCTTATGTATCTGATAAAAGAGCTGTTCAAATTTCTTGCCTGTTTTTCAATTGGATTGTTTGCTTTCTTATTAAATTTTACAATTTATGGATACAAATCTTTTATCCTATATATGATTTGCAAATATTTCACCCACTCTCTGACAGGTCTTTTCATTCTCTTAATAGTATCTTTTGAAGAGCACAGATTTTTTAGTTTTGATGAAGTCCGATTTACTATATCTTTTCCATCATGGATCAGGCATTTGGTGTTTTACCTTAAATATACTTGCCTAACCCAAGGGCCTATGTTTTCTCTAAAAAACTGTGTTGTTTTAGGTTTTACATTTAGGATTATGATCCTCTTTAATTTCTGTATGATGATATAAAGCTTAACGTTCTTTTACATGCATACAGAAGTTCAGTTTTTCATCAATTTGTGTTGCTTGAAGACAATGAAATGCTGTCTCAACTGGTGAAGGTCCATCCTGCCAGTCATTGAACCCAATGTGATTCCCTTATGTGACACTATTCCACAGGGAAGACCAACTACCACCCGGTAGCAGGTTGATAACACCAGGCCCCTTTCACCTTGCAAGGGACAATTATTCACTCTGATTTGGATGTGACACCTGATCCAGATATGAGCTTGCAGTTCCTTCCTCCAGGGCCTTAGCCAACTTGGCTGTCTGAGGACTTACAGAATGTCTGATCTACTGATGTAGGGTTCTGTACACCATTGCCCTTTGACCGAAGGATCCCCTTCACAGCACAGGAGGGCCACTGGTTCTCTCAGATAACACACCACCTAGGAATGGCAGTTCATTGTGGGCAAAGCATAGCCTATGAACACTGTAACTGAGGTTCACCTTGAAGATAAATACCTGCAATGAAAGATGCCCCTTTAGAAGGTGTTTACTTTAGTCTGTTTCTCAGACCCAGTCACCTACGGATAGAATAAAAGTGTGACATTGCCTTAAATTCCATACCCCTTAATCAAATGGGGAAGACTGAGAGAAGGCAGAGTAACACCATATCTTTTGTCCATTAACTACTGGACTAAATGTTCAGTCAATTGTTTTACATTAGAAGCAAACAGGTTTCAGTGGGTTTACTGTACTGTGGATCATGATTTTATTTTTTACAGCTGCTTCAAGAAATTTGATAAAAATAACTTAGCAAGACTTGTTTCTCTTATTGATTTTTAACTGCCCTTCGATTTTGGACAGATTCTGACTACGGGCCAAGTGGTGTCAATATTAGTTAGACTTTTCAGTTAATAATGTTTTTGGAAATTAAGCTTTTACTACCATCAGGAATGAATGAAAACAGTTCTGCTCTCGTGCCTGCCCAGATAGAGATATTAATAGATAAAATATATTGTAAAGCATCTTACATACCACTTCAAATATTATGTTAAATATTTAAAAACACTTTAGCTGAATCGGACACATTCCCTTCAAGAAAAGATAAAAGAAATATAAACATTCTCCTTCAAACTAATGCCATCAACTTATTAATGTAAAGCCAGAAGTGCAGCAAGAAAAAGGTTGTTCTCAGTATTTACAGGAATGAAAGAAATTGCCAGAGATAAAGATATGTCTATCAAATATGACATACATAATCCAGAATTCAATTGATGGATGGGATTAATTGCACCCAGTTAATTAGTGTCATCACTTACATCGCGGTGTCTTTTGCAGCTACTTGTCTCTGTCGACAAGCCAGAAGCAGAGTCTCTGGGATGGTCTGTAGGAGCACTGCTGTGCTGGTCTGGACTGCGGGATGTGATACTGCCGACACTTGCTTTGATATTTTTTTCCAGACCTAAGTCCTTTCTCCCCTACTGAATGGTGCAACATGGGGGACTCAATCAAGTGTTTGTACAAGAGCTGGTTCGACTCAGACAACTCCTGAGCAGACTCCTCACTCTGCTATCCCTGAAACCCTGTGACCACGCCAGTGGACAGGGGCAGTCTTTCCATTCTGGAAAAAAAAAATCGTACTCCTCGAAATATATGTCAGTCTTACCCCCTGCATATTTGATCTTCCAAGAGTAAAAACCGGCCTTAATTAGCAACACAGAATACCAGGAAACTCTTTTTCATCAGAAACACATTCAATGGTTAACTCCAAGGATGCTATTTTGTAATTAAATATGCAAATTAGAATTAAGCCTTTTTTGTATTTCACAATCCCCCAAATCCTAAGTTACGGAGGATTTCATGATAAAGAAAAAATGCTCTTCAAATAAACTGTTTTTACAGGACCTACTCCTCAAAGTAACTGAGGATTCCATTGCAAGAAACAGTGGATCAAAAGGAAACCACATATTCCCATCCAGAGTAAAACGCCGGTTCCGAGCTTCACCATTGCCCCATATTTAGTCAACTTGGTTCTTTTGGACAGTAACTAATTGAGAATTATTGCCAATTACTTAATTTCTCTGCACTCGCAAATGATGAATGACATAAACTAGCTACCACGAAACACTGAAGCTTTTATCCAAAAACCTCAAATAACCTGGGTTGCACTGCTATTATAAATTTGCTACCACAATTTTTTTTTTAATTCAGTATTTAAATTTAAAATAATTACTCGGAAAAAGAGCAACTGAACTTCACCACACACGCAAAAACGTACAGTACCCTTTGGCTCTAAATGGCAGTAACTTTACATGCCTTCTCCTGTTGATACAGAATAAGGGTGAAATAATGGTTTTAATTTGCATCTTTTGCTGCTGGCACCTTGAGCTCCACACATGATATCAGTTAGTCCCTGCTTTCAGTATTTCATAATGAACTATTACATGCACATTGGATCAAATGTTAGCATTTTTCCAGGAGAAAAATGTAAAAGTTAGGAGTATGCCTAACATTAAGAGACCTGAAGGACTCTTAGGCAAATTACGTGATCCACAATATTAAACGGATGCATACACAATGTTAGCACTTCTCCTTGCTCTTCTCAAGTGATTATTAACATAAATTAACATTTTATTGCCACCACCATGCTAGACAAGCTTTGTCATTGGTAAAATCATGCATCACTAATACCATTTTTAAATAGTTACATTATTTTTTAAACTAATTTAAGACCAAAGACTTAGGACTACAGTTAGATTTTTACATTCAAAAATATATTTGACTGCTTGTCTTTTTCCCCTATTAACTGTTTGGTTCTGGAGAGACTTCTAGCCTTTTTAAATCTGTTTCTTTGCCTGTGAAACAATGAGAATAAAAACTGATTTTTCCCTTCATTAAATGCGTGTTTAACATTTCCTGTGGGCAACTTTGATAGTCACCAAATATGGTGGAACAACAAAAGACATTTCCTCTACACACACACAGCTTAAAATCTGGGAATTTGGGTCCGTAATGTATTAGATAACGCTCGTAAACATGCACAAAATGTTAGTTAATATTATATATACATATATGTATGTTGAGCCATTCAGTGAATAGATACCAGTAGAGTAGCCGCTATGTGTTAGTGAAACATCAATAAACTGTTGTCCTGAAACAAATAGGCTGCCGGATATTTCTACAGCAAAAATGGGTTTATTTGGGATCAGCAGAGAATTGCAATTCTGGGGTCTGCAGCCATGGAGTGCCATATGCAAGTCTCCTTGTGGCAAGGGAAGGAGGACACTTTTTATAGAAGACAAGGAAGTTGGGAGGGTTCCAGTAAACAGAGTCCGTGGCTTTTCATTGGCTGAGTCGTTGCCAGGAAATAAGAATCTTCTTCCTGTTGGGCTCTGCCATGGCCACAGGGCATGAGCACTCCCCCTTTTGGTGGCCCAACTCTTTTCAACTGAGGTCCCTATTTATTAATTTTTTACAAAACAAAACAAAGACTACCACGCTTGTGGCTCTTCACATTCTAGCAGAGAAAGGTAGACAATAATCAATAGCCATAATAAATAAAGAAAGTATGTATTGTGCTGGAATGCGGTGAATGTTGTGTGAAAAGACAAAGTAGATGGGGAAGAACTGACATTGTAGAGGCTATGGCACTTGACGGTATTCAACAGAACAGTTAGGGAAGTTCTCCTTGAGAAGGTGATATTTGAATGAAATACTGGAAGGAGGTGACGGAATCACTCAAAGGATGGCTGAGTGAAGGGGGCTGGAGGGAGGGGAGAACCTGGGAACAGCTCTCAGGCAAGATTCTCCCCTGTGCGTCCTGGGGGCCCCCTGGGGTGCAGTGCTGCTGGAGGAAAGCTAGCAAAGTTCTGAGTAGTCGAGGCTGAGATGCAGAGAGGCAGTTTGGAACACGATTACAATGGACCTAGAAGAGCACCGCCAAGGCTCTGACTTCTCTCCAAATGGCAACGGGGACCTACTGCAGGATTTTGCACAGAGGAGTAAGATCTTCATCTGTTTCAGACCTCAGCATTTTGTAATGAGAAAAGACCACAGAACAGCAAGAGGAGAAGCGGAGAGAACTGTTGACTATTTTAATAATCCCAGTATTGTTTCTTTAGATGAATTTTGGGAAAGTTAGAAGATCCACATTGCGGCTGAGTCATCCATATTATGGTCTCTGAAGAGGACACCAAAGTGATTGATTGGTTTCTTAAATACAGATGTATTAAATATATGTTCATAAGAAAAAAAAGATCCTAATTAGAGTAGTACGTAATGGAAACTTACTTTGAGAAAAAGAGGAGAAAATCATAAAAATGGAAAGTGTTTTAGATGAACGAGAAATGATTCTAAACATGTCCTTTATATATAGTGTCAATAAATAAAATTTACTACCGTGCTTTAGGCATTGACTTAGATAAAAGTCTCAGGGACAGTTTTCATTAGCTTTTCTTTAAATAATAATTTAAACAATTGAACAAACCAATATGCATATATAGAGAGTCAACAAAGTTTATTCCAAACTGATTTTCTAAACATTCTGAAAATCAATCTGATTCAAACAGCGCTCACAAGTGCCCAGAAATGAGCCACAGCAGCAAAATGGTACTTGACCTCAAGGCCAGCTCTAAAGACTAACTCTTTACAGAGTTCTAGTTTGCTCCAAAGCTTATAGCCTCATATGTTCAATTTCTCCACTGCCTCTCAAAGAAGTCCTGCATTCCAAATCATCTTAAACGAAGGGAACATAGTTTTTATTTCGGGAAGGACAAATATTTTGTAAAAAAGGGGACAATACTAACTTCAGTTTAGGCTGTTCTGTCTGGGTACAATGAGCGAACTTTTTTTTTTTCTTTTAAGCCTGATGCATGTTTCCGTTGTAAAAATTTAATAAACAGAAACCTCAATTAAATAGAGTGGGGAGACCTTCCAGAAGCGGGGGCTCTCATGCACTGTGAGGACAGCAGAGCCCAGCAGGAGAAGGGAGGACTGCTCTTCTTTCCTGGCAAGGACTCAGCCAGTGAAGAGCCATGGGCTCTGTTTACTGTAAACCTCCCAACTGCCTTTTCCTCCATGAAAGTGTTCTTCTCTTGCCATGGGGGGACTTGCATGTAGCTCTCCATAACTGCAGATCCCAGAATTGCAATTCTCTGCTGATCCTGAACGTACCCATCTTTGCTGGAGAAACAGCTGACAGTCTATTTGTTTTAGGTCAACACAGTCTTGGAAGAAGTGGAATACCGGGATAGTGAGAGCAAGTAGTTTTCTTGAGGTCTCCCAGGTTCCTGTTATCCCTGCAATAATCTTTCATTACAAAAATGAATCTATGCAGACTTTTTTTATTTTGTAGCCTTAAAAGCACGAGTAAAGGTCACTATAAGATTTGAAAAGGGCTCACAACAATTGTAATAAAAGAATTATCTGACTGTTAGTTGCGAATTTGTTAGCTTACAACTGGTTAAAGGCACATGACAATCAAAATGATGAAACTTGCTTCCAGATCTGAGATATACTATATATATACTGAGATATGCTTCCAGATCTGAGATATGTTCAGAGTTTATAAAATAACTCTTCTGAAATGGGAGCACCCTTCTTGCATTTTCTGTCTTCATAGTAAATGGTGCCTTCACTTTTTTTCTCTCAACTAATGTGAAATAATGTTACTTTCCCCTGTTTTTCATATGGCATCTCTTTTTTTCTTTCCTTTGTTCAAACATCCTTCTTAACAGTTTCCCCTCCCTATGATTCTGTTTTCCTCTTTAGCTCAGGGCAGGAGAGAAGAAAAGGACTGAGAAACTGAGTGACTGAGAGAAGGAGAGATTTGATTAATAAATCAAGTACACAAGTTAATGTAATATTTCATATTCCTATCATTTTCTTGACTATTACAGTTTTGCTGTCAACCTATGGAAATGACCATAAGCTTCTTTCAAAATACTTAGAATGATCAGGAGCAAATTAGGTTTTGGTGTCCATGGTGGGTATAGGCAAGACATGTGTATTTGGACATCCGTGTATGTGAGGCAGATCAGCTATCAGCTGAAGCTTTGAGTGTGTTCTCCTAACTCACAACCATGTTTGCAGACTTACCTATAACTTCAACCTATGTCATTAAGCTGTCTTTATCAAGTGTGCAGTGTTTCCAGAAAATAGTGTGAAAGCCAAAGTGTCAAGAGACATTTCATACTCAGGGATTCTACAGTATTTCAGTTCCTTATTCAAAGTCCACTTTATTTTTGAGAGCTGCAAATTCAGCATCTTTAACAAGGCTCAATTAAGAGAAAGCCTAAGGAAAACAGAGAACAACGATGTAAGTAGAAGAAAGTTATTCCCTTAGCAAGTTTCAAAATTGATCATAATTTAAGTTTGGAAAGAATTTGTACAAGTGCCAATTTTTTGTGGTTTCCTAGATTTTTACAGATAGCTCACAGTTACTTACATTTTTAGATAATAGACTGTGAAATAACGTGCACCTGGTATTTACAGGAACTCTATAATCCATTTTTTAAAATAGCTTCATTGAGATATGATTAATATGCCATACAATTCACCATTTTAAGTGTGAAATTTAGTGCTTTGAGTACATTCACAAAGTGTTGCAACCATTGCCACTATTTTATTCCAGAAGTTGTTTATTACTCTCCAAAATAACTCTACAACCATTAGCTGTCAGTCTTCATTCCCTTGTGCCACGGACTCTGGCAACCTCAATATAATTTCTGGGTCTATGGATTTATGTTCCTAAAGGTTCATATGAACCCTTCTTCTGTAGGTTGTCTTTTCACTGTGATGTCTGAGGAAAGAAACTTTGTATCAAATGTCTTGGTATTCCCCTAGATCAATTGGCATCTAGTAGGTGCTCAATAAACTTGAAATGGATCATATAAATGCAAATCATACATAGAAAGAAAGTAAAACAACAACTCTAATTGTAAAAATCACATTTGCTCTGTTTAACTGTGCATGTAGCCCAATTATATGTTGGTGACTACCTTTCAAATATGGCTGGATTATTTTTTATTTGCATTATTTTTATTTGCAGAAATATTAAATTTGCCATAACCAGCAAAGCCACATGCTGTTTCTTCTTTTCAAAGGAAAAACTGTAGACCTTTGGCATAAGTCAGTCCCAACCCCTATTGTGTGAACACAAGACCTGTGTACTCTTTAAATAGGTCATTTTTTGTAATTTCATAGACGTGTATGTGTGTCTGTGTGTCTGATTTTAAGTGCTTGCATAACAGTAATTTTACAAAGGTTTCAAAGAAGCACCTGACACAGTTCAGAACATTTCTAATGATTTACTCCTCTAGGAAGGCATCATGATTTACTACCACTGTCAGCTGGAGAGAGCTTCTCCGGTGCCCACCAACACAATGCAATTTGATTATCACGCCCAGAAATGCCATAACAGGCAAATGTTTCTCTTCCAGCACTAAAACATTATTGTGTAAGTTCCCCACAGAGCTGTGGTTGGTGAGAAGAAAGAAGTGGATTGTTAGAAGGTGGGTCTAGGAGAGCCAAAGGGAAATAGCCTCCATTTATAACTTGCATTTTTCTAGGTGCCCTTAGCAGGATATACTTAGCACATTTGCCTTTTCCAGGTGCTTTTCAAAGCACACCTTTCTCCGTTATCAACACACGTGGGGTTCTTTTGAGGGCAGGAATTGTTATTTTTTAAAGACCAGGTGCATTTCTTTTATCAGCTTTTTATATGGAAAGCTTGAGAGCTTATGTAAAGTGAGGTCTTGGGCAGTGTTATTGACTGTCAGTTAAAGCACTCCTTTGCTGCTGAAGTTTCAGGCTTTGTAAAATGGACTTTAAAATATTTTGTAGTTATATGTGGATGCTGTCACATAAAGAAATATATGAGATGAGGGAGAAAAGCGTGTAGCTGTCCTGCGCCATTGCTAATGACTGTGCTTTTTGCATTTGCATTGGCCAAATTGTGCATCAGGCATGGTGGTTTCTGTTTTGTGAAGAGATGTGTACATTGCTGGATGGGGGAGATAACCGAATACCAGGAGTGAATGCGCTCATTGAATCAAATGCCTTCCAATGTTCAGACTGTCTTCATCACTGCTTTGTTGCTTCTGCCCATACGTGGCACCCAAGGAAAAAAAAATGTAGTTTCGTGTAATAAAAATCTAGTCGAATCTAGTCCACTTTAAAGTTTAAATTTAACTTATTCCAAGTGTCTCCTCTTTCCCACCTCACTGAGAAGAATTAGTAAAAACAGAAAATAACTGTGTTGAATAGGAAAATAGTCACATAATTAATAGACATTCCATGGTACTTTATTTCTACAACCCGGGACTAATTTGGCTAAGGGGAAACTGCCAGTTTTAGATTCTTATAACAAAAGATCAACTCAGTGATCTTCCAGCCCAAATTGCTTAATGTACAGATAAAGGAAATAACACACAGAGGGACGAAGTGTGTGTCACTCAGGTCCTACACTCAGTTAGAGGCAAAGTTGAGAATCCTGTAAAATTTCAAGGATAAAGGCATTTGAGTAGAGCCCTGGCCTCTCACAATCTTCGGGACCATGTTTCAAATTCATTCTTTTCCCAGATTTATCCACTTTCTTTGTATTCCTCTATACATTTCCCGGTTCTCAAATTCACGAGGAGACACTGGATGAGCGATTGCAATGGCCCTGGTTACAAAATGTTGCAAGTGTGGTTAGTGATCATAAAAAGACTTTTACATTTGTCCATTCCTTATTAGTTTGTTAGTCATGATTGAAGATAGTCTATAAATAGAGCAGCATTTATGTAAAAACATAACTCTGAAATCTCTGATCTCTTCTGGAAGATTAAGGATGGCCAACGTTTCGCTGAACACCCTCAGATAGAGAGGTGGCCCTATGACCCTCTTCCTTGAATCTGGTTGGTCTGTGTTGGCCTCTCTTCCACTTCCTGGGCTCTTTCGCTAAGATGCTAGTAGATTCCTCTTCCTCTCCCTGAAATCACTCACCCTCAGAACCCTGAGCCATCATGTAAGAAGTCCAGCAACTTCAGTGACGACACATGAGAAGAGTAGCCCAGCTGAGCCCAGGCACCTGCCATTTCCAACCAGGCACCTGAAGCCATCATGGAGCCTGCACTCCATCCGCCAGCCGAATTCCATCAGGTGCCCTCTGGTGGCAACACATGGGGCAAAAGAGTTGCTTACTCTGTCCCTGGCCAAATTTCTGGCCCATATATTTGTAAGGTAGGATAAAATATTTTTATTTTAAGCCACGAATGTCCAGGGTGGTTGTAATGCAGCAATGAATAACCGGCATAACATCTGGCGTGTGGGATTCGGGTGCTACCTGAGTCGTGTGGTGCTGGCTTTTGGGTTGGTGAACAGACAGAAGCTGAAGGGCTCCAAGGAGAATGTAAAGCACTATGGTTTCTTCTACCTGGAATGTTCCCTCAGATTTCTGTACGACTAATTCCTTCAGTTCCTTCAAATGTTTACTTCAGTTTTGTCCTTCTCTGTGTCTGGCCGATTTCACTTATCATAATGCCGTCCAGGTTCATTCATGTCACAAATGGCAGGATTTCTTTTCTAATGGCTCAATAATACATTCCATTATATATATATATATATATATATATATATATATATATATATATATATACACCACAATTTCATTATGCATTCATCCGTCAATGGACACTTTCCATAGGTTGTTTCCATATCTTGGCTATTTTGAATCATGCTGTAGTGAATGTGGGAGCGCACATTATCTCTTCCAGATACTGACTTCATTATTTTTGGATATGTACCCAAAAGTGGGCCTGCTGGTAAGGTGGTTCTACTTTTAATTTTTTGAGGACCCTCCATACTGTTTTCCATAGTGGCTGCACCCACTGACATTCCCACCAACAGTGCACGAGGGTCCCCTTTTCTCCACACCCTCACCAACACTTGTTACCTGTAGTCTTTTTGGTAATGGTCATCCTAAGAGGTGTGAGGCGATATCTCACTGTGGTTTTGATTTGCATTTTCCTGTTGTTTATTTTTAACTTTCTCTAGGCTCCAATGGCTTCATCCCAGAACTCCTGGGGCTCAAAATTTTCCACTTCCTCCTGTTTTTGATTTCCTGAGCAGCCGGTGTTCCTGTGACTGTCTCCACATGTAACTGCTTTAATTGATTCTCAAAATATATCTGAGCTATACTTAAGTGATTATATCATCATGTGTAGAGAACACAGAACCAAAACACCTAAGATAACATAATCTTTAACTAGAAAGTGTTAATGTCTGAGAATGAAGCCATACTTATTCATTCATAATTCAGCATCTTAAGCATTACCAAAAGAGATGCTATGTTCTAATTATTTCCATTTATTTATTACAAATACATTTAAAAACATATTATCTTGGGACTTCCCTGGTGGCGCAGTGGTTAAGAATCCGCCTGCCAATGCAGGGGACGTGGGTTCAAGCCCTGGTCCAGGAAGATCCCACATGCTGCGGAGCAACTAAGCCCGTGAGTCACAACTACTGAGCTTGCGCTCTAGAGCCCGTGAGCCACAACTACTGAGCTTGCGCTCTAGAGCCCGTGCTCTGCAACAAGAGACGCCACTGCAATGAGAAGCCCGTGCACCGCAACGAAGAGTAGCCCCTGCTCGCCGCAACTAGAGAAAGCCCGCACGCATCAACGAAGACCCAACACAGCCAAAAATAAATAAATAGATAAATTTATATAAAAAGATAAAAACATATTACCTTAGTTGATATTAAGTTAGAAGTGAGACATTAATTTGCTATTATAACGAGGTCAAGTAGTTTACCTTCCCTAGAAATGATTTCCCGTCACTCTGTATAGATGCTGAGGTCTCCCACAAAACACATGTATTCCATTTTGTATTTGTTTGGTATGAAGTCCTACTGGTTTTATATGTCTTGCCAACACATTCAAACTGATTTAGAAGAGATTTACTTTAAATCCAATAGGCAGCATCTATATTACAATATCTGGGTTTTTTGTTTGTTTGCGTTTTTTTTTTCATTGCTATCCCTCTGAGTTTGTGCTCATCAATCATACTGGGAGGCTGACTTATATTCTCCACACTTCACCACTAACTGGATTACAGAGCTGAAAAACTTACTCAAAGTTTAAAATATGATAAACATAATCAAATTGCTCTAGTCAAATTCTAACAGTGGTGAATAGATGACACTAATTACCTTTTCTTATTATGCTACAAATGTGGTTTACTCTATCTTTATTCATGAAGAAATATCATGCCTGCCACTAAGGGGACCGCAACAGGATGTAATATTGGCTTATTTGTTTCCTTAGTTTTACTTTCTTCTTTTACCAGCATCCAAGGGACATAATTTTAAGTGGTAATATATTTACAGCAGTGTTTTTTTTTACCCCCTTTGGAATATAATTTTTCATCACTCCAAAGATTCACGATTCTAAATAGACAAGTGCTTTCCAAACTCCAGTAAAGTGATAACTCTTTTTGTGGAAGCTTATGTTTGTTTTGGAGGGAGCGAGTTTGTTTCAAATCACTTAACACAGAAAACAAATGGGGCCTGTGCAAGGAAAATGCATCACGATGAGAGAAATGGTACCATTCTTTCCAGATAAAAATGTAAATATACTAGTTTCCAAACATATCCTATGTGATTACATGGGGAAATTTCTTAGTAATTCACCTTGAAAATAGTTTACAGAAAATAACTAGTCGAACTTGCTTACATGCAATCTGGCTTCAATAATTCTCACCCCTATTTCCAATGGTCAGAATGGAGGCGGTTTCACAGACTTGTCACTTATTGATTTTACACTTCTCCAAGTGTTGTACAAAGGAAATGTACCTGCAAATGCTTGCTTCCATTTGTCGGACAGCCAGTCTCTGCTACGATTTTTTGACTGTGGGGTGACACCACCTGAGGTTGCCTCATGAGTCTCCACAACTTAATATTAAAACAATAAATATAATCATAGAAATAGTGTATTAATTAATTTTAGAAGCTTGGAATTTTGAACATGCCAGTGGGAAGTTTATCTGCATTTGAGTGGAGAAGACTTAAATACAGAGAGAAATTTGCAAGTTGTTAACATACACGTAGAAATTAAATGGGTGAGAGTGGTTTGCGATTCCCCCAGAAATAACTCCTATACGGATATGAGATAAGAACGCAAAATAAAACAAAGCTTACAAAATAACTTGCAGGGAAGGGAAATCATACACCTAAGATACGCGGGGCAATCTAGTTTCACAGCTTTATGCCTGGAGTTCCAGCTTCTTACCAACACTTTCTTTCAATTTTAAAAGTGACTTGGTTCAGATGCTATATTAGGCAGACGCTGCTTACAGGCAACTATAATGGAATTATATTTTATTCTCAAAGGAAGTGTAGCCTTAATATGGTTTTAAATAGGGAAGTGACTTAATATGACCCATGTTGAAAAGCTACTGGACATTGGGTGGGTGATAGATTGGAGGGACGGAAGAATAGAAGGAGGCCAAGAGTGGCCCTCCCGTCGGGGCAGAGGGGGAAGGTGGTGTGGGATTAAGGCAGACCCCAGTCTTGTCACCCTTGATAAACCACGATAGAAAGTTCAGATTTCTTCCATCCTGTGGGATGGGAAGCCTTGTAAAGCGTTAAGCAGTTGAACTGTAATATCAAAGTTATGTTTCTTTAAAGAATCATTTTGGCCGTTGTGTGGAGAGCAGCTATTGTGCTACAATTGTGGAGTCGGGGTGTGCAGTTGAAACTGACTGTGAGGCCCCTGCAAGAAACAGTGGGGCTTGGACTGACACGGTGGCCACGGGGAGACCTGGGTGAGCTTGGCATATATGTGCTGACAACAGTGGACAGGGCACACTAACGGGTGCAGGGAGGCTTGTAAGGAAAGTGGTCTCAGGGATGACTCCTGGATGTACGGGTCAAGCAAGGAGATGGGTGTTATTTAGAGAATGGGTAGGAATGCATAGGATTTAGAGATAAAAACATGTTCTGGTTGTAAGTATTACTAGTTAAGCAATGAGCTGGGTGGTGCCCACACATTACCCCGAACATCCCGACAGGACGCTTCCGGGAACAGACCACAGAAATACCAGCCACTTTGCAGAAGAGAAGAGCAAATACTTGGAGGACACAAGGACCCAAATGCTTTTCTCCTCAGGCCACCGGCAGCCGAGAGTCCAGGTATTCCTTTCAGAGAAGCGAGGGGGAGGGTCCACCCTAAAGAAACAAGTGAACTGTATCACACACGCAATGCCAATTCCTGGTGGAGATATTCAGCTGTCTTCCCAGCACAGAAAATTTAATCTTTCCCCAAACTGAGTCCACTGTTCCAAAATCTCCCTTCTCCACACAATCTCTGCAACACACCCTCCCCTCTTAGCATATATTTCTTTATTACAATTTCCATCCACTTTATCATCCAACGCAGAGAAAATAATCACCACAGACCACTCAAACCATCCATCGGTTGGATTGGTCTCAAGCCCTTTCTTGGCTGTCTCCTTCCCACCCTCCCTACGGCCAAAGCCTGGCCTCGAGCTCTCACCATTGCTTGAGTAAGTTATTCCAAGTCACCTTGATGTGACAATCTTTCACATGCCATGACAAAGCCCTCTGTTTACAGTGTATGTCGATATGTCTGTGCTACAGGTGAACTGCATGGAGTCACGTAGCAATAATCCCTGCCAACTCCCTGAATGACAACATAAGAAATATTTTACCTATCTCTGTCAATTTCAAGGTTCTTTTGCCCAAGCTTACACTGAAAAGTATGAAGAGAAAAGATATTTGGCAGAAATGTGAAAGAAAATTTCAGAGAGTAATGAAGACTAAACAATATCGAATTGCCTATATTCTTTCGTTTTGATAGAAAAATAACAATATGTTGGCAAGTTGATGTTATACAACCACATTTTTGTGCAAATATACTTTGCTCCACTTAACAGTCTTTCTCTATAAAACATACAAAAGTAAACACATAGTAAACATGCCCTCTTCATGGACAATGAAACTAATAAACAGAATCACCTGGACAAAATAAAATCAGATTTGCAAACATCACAAATGCAACCATACTCTTAAAAGCCCCTGTCTGATTTTAAACACTTTTCTTATCTTAGACACAAATATTTAAAGATTCCTCAAAATATAAAGGTATCAATTCATCTTTAATTCTGCTTTAATGAAAAACGGTCTCTTTTCTTACACGAATGGGGGAAACAGACACCACTGATTTTGAGTCTGAACCAGGGTTTCCCTTAAGAGTATCCTGTATAACAACATCTGGCCTTGAGCAGGTAGAGGGAAAAAAAGTCCACTCAGGAGCAAAGTATACTTTAATTAACTGTGAATACTTCTTAAGGCCACATCTTTGAACACTTTATACTTCATTGCAAGACAGAGAAACAGTAATTAATAAAAGAGTCTCTCTAGAAAAGAAATTAGTCAGGAAGAATTCTTTGTTAAATTTCTGGCACTGATGACATTCAGTGTGACAGGAGCCGGCTACCTCTATCTGCCGTTGGTCCCAATCTCTGCTCCCAGGACACTGTTATAAGATTGTCAGGTCCCTTCCATCCCAGTACGAAAGCAATGACCAACAACTCCATCGAGTAAATGGAAGTGAGAATAGCACTGGATGTGCATGCATAACTGGCCAACATCATTCTTTGCATCCACTTTTTTTTTTCTTCTTTTGTACTCGAGAATTTACATGTAAGACATAAAGCCAGCGCCTTCACCTAGTGACTGCTACATTGGATTCCAACTGCTTTTTCTGGTTCATTAGAAGTGGAAAAATGTGTTCAAATTTAATGACTGATCATCTAATTCATTAATTTAGTCAATGACAGTAATATCCTGTTGACTTGATTAGTGAATGATTGCTTATCACCCACGAATATTGAAAGTCACACTAAATATAATTTGCCTTAAGCTCCAAGAACAATATAAAGTATTATCATGTTTCAGTGTGTTTCCAATTGGTTTTAAGTTTATTTTATATTGAAGAATAGTTGATTCTTCTAAAGTGAGTGGAAGGCTCTTCCTTTCTCCCTATAACTATACCCTATTAAGGGGCTCTTTCAATACGTCTCAAATACAAAGGAAAAAACCAGAACACTGAATATGGATAAAATTAGTCCAAAAAGAATTTGAAGGGTTTCAAAAAACTTAAAAGCCTGCAGAGACCTTACCATAAATATCTCCAATACAGGTAAGTTAGTTGTAAGAAGGGGAAAAATAGTATTGTATCCAGAGATTTGTATTTTACCATCAACTTCAATGATGAAATGGTTTTCTTTTATAATTCTCACTTTTAAGGGTGTTTAATATACCTGATGCTGTGAAAACTCATATGAAAATTAGACATTCTAAAAAGAGATGAGGTGCAGTTTTGAACATCTATTTTGACTTCTTGGTAGCCACATGGTAAAGGCAGAAGAGCCCTGTGGACATTGCCATCATGACATAAAGCCATGAAATTATCAACAGAGCACTGGATGACTCCACATCTGCAGTGTATCGCCACTCTAAATAGTTTCCCCAAGAATGCGCCCTGTTTATTAATAAGAATTGAGGAAAGTAACGCACTGGATGAACTTCTGTAACAAAAAACAGCGTAAAACTGGTTATCACTCCACAGATGAATGGATGAAGACGATGTGATGCGTATATATATATATATATATATATATATATATATATATACACACACACACACAATATATATATATATACACACACAATGGACTATCACTTGGCTATAAAAAATGAAATCTTGCCATTGGCAATAGCATGGATTGACCTGGATGGTATTAATGTTTCGTGAAATAAGTCAGACAGAGAAAGACAAATACTGTATGCTTTCGATCGTATGTGGAATCTAAAAGACAAAATACGCAAACAAATATATCAAAATGGAAACAGACTCACAGATTCAGAGAACAAACTCGTGATTACCAGAGGGGAGAGGGGTGTGAGGATGGGCAAAATAGGTGAAAGGGATTAAGAGCTACAAGCCTCCAGTTACAAGATAAATATATCATGGGGATGTAATGTACAGCATGGAGAATATAGTTAAAAATATTGTTATAACTTTATATGGTGCATAATTTAGAAAAATAGCACATCACTATGCTGTACACTTGAAACTAATATTGTAAGTCAAATATACATCAATAAATGAAACGAAACGGAACTAAAATAACTGGTTACTTTTGGTGTATTTACAAGTAAGCTGAAAGAGAGTGAGATGGAGTCAGATGCTTGAGTGCATCATTTGTAAATCAGGATCCGGAGTGTTAATGGACGATTATCTATTTAAATGGTGTGATTGTGGGAACTGGAGGTTAAGAAAACCTAGAATGTTCAGTGGGTAGGAAGCAGTCAAATAAGAGAGGCCCCTCATTGGATGGGTCATTCTTATTGATACTCAAAGTCACCTAGGGTCGTTCACTTATGGATCCATTAGCTTTCCTTTCTACTTATTGAATATTTTAAACTGGTTTCCTCATTGGGGAGTTTGTACAGATTATTCCTTTCCCTTCCATGTTTTCTCCACCTACACTTACTGATTGACTCAACTCTCACATCGCTGGAGAAGCTTTCCTGACCATTGTTCTTCACATAGTGTCCTGCAGTCATTCCCCACCACCACACCTGGCTGGCTCTGTATTTGCTTGTTTCCATGTTACTTGATGACCTAGAATGTAAGTTCTTTGAAGGCAGAGACACTGTTTCTCTTAATACTCAGTTTTCAGTCCTCACCGTTTGGTAGAGTGACTGGCACTCAAACAGTGCTCAATAAATTATTGACTTAGAAAAGCAAAAAAAAAAATACCTACTAATCAAAAATGGATAGCAACATATTAGTTGTGCAATAAATGCACAGGAAAAAAAAACACAGGAAATTAGAAGAAAATGATTGTGGAGAATTACTAAATATAAGCAGATCAAGGTCTGTGAACAAAAAAAATTAAAACTCTTTCAAACAGCTTCTCCCCATAGACTCTCCATATCCAGATGGTTTTATGGGTGAATTCTTGTAAATTTAGTAGAATAAGTAACTCTCATACAGCTTCTTATACTTTTTGGCATCACACCAGGAAAAAGATAGCTTCTCAGTATATTTACAAAACAGTTCTAGGCTGACAAGGATGGCACGTAGAGAATATCTTGCTTATATATTGATTCAAAGTCATAAATAAAACAAGAACACATAGAATCAAATAAAACAATACATGAATAATACACTCAAATAGGATTTATTCTGGCAAAGTAGGAATTATTCGGAACTAGGAAATTAAATATATTTCACAATATTAACTGGTCAAAATAAGAAATAAAACTTTTACTCACGCTGAAAAGGCATGCCTGATGAAATGGTCAACTAAAATATGAAAAGCGGAATACTTTCTAAGCATGATGAAGAGTGTAGACCAAAAGGCAGAATGCTTAACAGTAAGACATGGGAAGCATGCTAGTTAAAGAACAGGAGGAAGAGGAAACTTTCCCT
>NW_006787829.1:517992-534513 GCF_000442215.2 Lipotes vexillifer
TTCCCTACTTTTCAAAAGTTAATGGTGTTCTGCAATTTCTAACCAATTCAGTTAGAGAAATAATACAAAAGAAATATGTATTTTAAAATGATAAAAATCAATATAATGAAAACCTGAAAGAATTAAGTGTTCTATTTACAAAATAATCCAAATCAAATACCTTTCTCATATTCAGTAAAAATTAGGTCAATGGGGAAAATTCCATTTGCAATAATAAATACAATATAAATGAAAATAAACTTAGTAAAATACACTCAGTATACATAACCATGTGAAAATGTACAGATGGGGGTGAAAGAACTGCAAAAATGGATAAATATATTTTTGTTTGAATGATAAAGTATTTTAAGTGTATTAACTTTCTTAAATTTAATTGAATATCAGTGAAAACCACATAATTAAAAATAACTGAATATGTCATTAATTTTGAAGAATAATTAAAGTAGGTAATTAGGAAAGATAAAATATAATAGGAGGCATCTTGCTCTACCTATATCAAAACATTAAAATTCCAGTAAAGCAAACGAAGGAGTAATAAATCATGTAGATCAAGGGCATAGCAAAAAAGCAGACTTAAGAGTACACAAGTTTTGTATTTCATAATAGTTAAATCTTATATTAGTAGAAAAAATAAAAATAATGCTGGGACCATCAACCCCATTTTAGTCATTACTACAAAATAAACTCAAGATAGCAGCGAGTGATCAAGTATGACAATGCATAATAAATATCTTCAAAGAATATATGAGTAAATATATACGCAATTTTGAACTGAGGAAAGCATTTCAATGATTATTCAGATCAGCTTTAATTGACAAACCTGGAAAGCAGGATGCTTAGTCTCTACGTTATTTAGTTTCAACCCACCTGGGGAAATAACTAACACATCCTTGTAAGGTAGACTACTGCTCTACTGTGGAGAGCAGAAGAGAATGCACATTCTGGGTAGGCATCTAGAACTAAGAGGGAAAGGGTCTGAGAAAAGACTGTCTTAGCTGATTTATTATCTTCTTTTGATTTCACCTATCAGATAAGTTTTTCTTCCCAGTGGTGACAAAAAAAAAAAGGGGAGGGAGACCGAAGTGCGGTTTAGGAGATGTGGCTTCACAAAAACTTTATACCATGGGCAGGAAGTACCCGCCGATCATGGATGCATTATTCACAGGTTCACACATGTATTCCCCAAAGACACGCTGTGAGTCCTTACTCGATGGTGACCACTGGGCATTCATCTCAAAGACAGACAATATAGTCCCTGCCTTGAGGGAACTTAAATTCTGAAGTGGACCAGGAACAAGTCAACAGGGTCGCTTGATAAATGCTGTAATTAAGGTCAACTCAGAGTGCTGTGGCAGTGCAGTGTACATTGCATTTAAAGTACATTTCTTTGGAGAATCGTGTCCATAAGCCAATAAAGGAGAAGACTCTGGACCTGCTCTAATAAGTTCAGTAACTCTGATATAGTTTGACTTTGAAATGTAATACCAGAGAGGTGAAAAATAAATTGAATTGAGTTTATAACTGGCCTTTTATCTCCAGTAAAAGAATTAACATGTTATCCTAAAAACAATGGTGGTGCATTAAATCATAAGCTTGACTACGTAAGCGACATTATTAGGTCTGTGTTCTTAGAAGTGTCGTGCTGGCACCAAGGTGTTAAATAAATTAGAAAGAAAGGATGGAAAGCAGTGAGATCATTTAGCCAACTGCCGAAGCAATTCAAGTAAACAATCATAAAAGACTAAATTATGGTAGTGGCAGGAGGAATGGAAAAGTGGCTAGGTATAGTGCATGTGTTGTATTTTTATTCTTCCCAGCAATTTTTTGTGTATTTTTGTTTGCTTCATTTGTTATTGTTCATTAGGTCACAGTCCTTTGTTGACTCCCTGGCTGGACTTCCAACCAGAAACCTGCCCTCCTTGGTACAGGGATGGCTAGAGTCTCCATATTGTTGAATCATTGAAATTGATGCTGTAGGTAATTGTAATTGGTCATATACGTGGGCATACATCCCGGGAGGGGTCAATCAGTGTCTTTACAATTGACATAAATTCACTGAAATAGAGGATAAATGACAGTTAACTTGCAACCTAAACAATGAGGTGAATAAGAAGCTTCTGTTACTAATCATTAATGCATAGTGAGTATTTTATAAACAGATATAATCTTGGCATATAAACATATAGGTCAAATATAGGAAGGATGATAATATATTCCCCATGTACTTGGACTTTGCAAACATGGCATCAAATGCAAAACAAAACAAATCATAACACCATCAAGAGCCCCATACAGTATGTAATGATTGATAGATTTCACTGCATAAACAGTTAAAATGTACATATTTCTGTTGCTTAATAACATCCAAATTGAAATATTAAGAAGGAAAAATCTTTAGAAATAGTAAAAGGAAGATGAGAGGCAGGCATAAGCTTCATATCCTTGAAAGAGTTTTTTTTTAATCTCTTAAATGTTAATCAGAAAAGTTAAAAATCTCCACAGGAAAATGATCAGAAGACATGATAATTCACAAAGAAGAAATGCAAGTTTAAACTACAAGACAAAAAAAAATCCGACCTCATTAGCAATAAAAAATATAAAGTAAATGTAAAATTTAATAAATAGTTTTTATATGAAAAGGCAAAAAGTAAAAATGGAAAAATCACAACATTCATTATAATCAAGTAGTTGAATGGAAATATGGTGGGAATGCAAATTTGCCTAAGTACTTGGAGTAAAGAACTATTAGTAATCCACCAGTACCTCTCAAAAACTCAAAATTTAGTGTGCCTTTTAACCAATAAATCTAATTTACCACAAGGGAACAATAATGTATGTATAAAAATTACAAGAAGAATTTTATTATAGAGAATTATATTATCCCAGTAAATAAATAACTGTCAACTTACACAGTCATCAACAAGTTTAAATTCTGCTTCTTCCATGGAATGAGATTTACTTAGTCAATTAAAAATGATATAGTGGGGCTTCCCTGGTTGCGCAGTGGTTGAGAGTCCGCCTGCCTATGCAGGGGACACGGGTTCGCGCCCCGGTCCGTGAAGATCCCACATGCCGCGGAGCGGCTGGGCCCGTGAGCCATGGCCGCTGAGCCTGCGCGTCCGGAGCCTGCGCTCCGCAAGGGGAGAGGCCACAACAGTGAGAGGCCCACGTACCGAAAAAAAAAAAAAATGATATAGTGGTAGACTTTATGTATAACATTAAAAGTAGAGATACTTTTTCTTGAAATATTTGCTTTGTAGTATTATTTATTTTAATATATCTTCATCAGGATATACTGGGGGAAAACACTTCATCATACATAAATACATAGATTCCACCAATAGTTTAACCATACTTAATGAAAAAGAAAGACTTAGTAATTAAAGTAGCTAAAATACATCAGCAATGATAGAACAGACAAAAGCACCATTATGGCTAATTTTCATTATTCAACCTAAAATCTTGCCACAGATAATTGGGTTGGGTGGGTATTAAGTTTCTGTGTCATCATTTTTTTCTTCACTCAGTCGTCTTTGTTTCATGTGACAAAACTTGCCGCCTTTCTTAACCTTCTATGTCACACATTCTTCTTAGGAACATTTCTCCTTGCGGAAGTTAGATTTCTGTCTTTCTACACACATATTCTGCTCCTCCGTACCTTACCTTCAAACTTCCCTGGAGAGAAAATTTGGCCCAGTGATAGCCATCTCTCTGTTCGGCAGAGCACTTGTACTCTAGCTAAATCAACTATGGTCAAAAACATGATGACTAACATAAAAAGAGCCACTATTCAGTGATTTGCTATGTAAGCGTTAACTCATTGGCATGAAGATGAAGAGACGTGGCTAGTGAGCATCT
Source organism: Lipotes vexillifer (assembly GCF_000442215.2). NCBI lineage: Eukaryota > Metazoa > Chordata > Mammalia > Artiodactyla > Lipotidae > Lipotes > Lipotes vexillifer. Next base: position 521,851 of record NW_006787829.1, read on the forward strand.
CTGTGGATAATGATGCTATTGATGTAGATCAGAGCTAGAAAGGACCAGATAAATTAATGATTCAAACTCTCGTTCAGTTTTCTACTTTGAAGGCTATACTATACATGAATAATTGGTGTGTGGTTATTCAAACCGAAAAAATATATATTTATATTTCACAGATATATTTCCTAATTCTAAGTTCAGTATGCAATGAGTAAATTGAGGAGTCCAAATGACCTAATCCCCAATTTTGGCATAGATCTTTGGTTGAACAGTATATGGAGAGGAAAAAACGACCTGCTTTTAGGAGACATATAAAAGCATCATAATCAATTTGGTAAGGGACTCAGGGTAAAATATAATGGGTACTGAGCTTAGACAAGTAATAGTATAGCTCTCATCTCATCTCACATCAAGGAAAGTACTTACATAGTCCTTGAGTGGCATGATAAATTCATCACCTGCATCTTTATTTTTAATTCTAAAGGTAGAATGCATCATTCAGAAACTCTACTGACCAGCATCAACGGAAGGAAAAAAACCACTACGGTAGAATGTACTTACAATGTCTGCTTAAGCACGGTGGTACTCAGAAGTCTAAGATGCCCGCCATGATCCCTGCATCCTTGTATCAAGACCGTTGTATACCCACTCCTCTTCTTGAGTGTGGTATGGAAATAAATGAAGACCAACCAAACGAGAAAGTTTTTCTTTTACTCTGAGCTTTTACAGCAAGGGCGTCAGCCACCAATCCTTGTGTTTTGGCAGACTCAGAGGCAGGAGCGGGGGGCAGGAACACTTTGTATTGATAAAAGGAAGGCTACAGGAGGCTGGCCGCCTGGGGAAACGGGAGGCTGGGGCATCCCATGTGATTGGTTAAGGGAGGAGTTGACTTCCCCTGGTTGGTCCTAAGTTGGAAGTGGGGATAAAAAATTAGAGAAGATATGTTATTAATTAAGTCCTGGACGTTTGCAGCTGATTGTGACAGAAGTTACTGAGTAGCTTCCTGGATTGTCACTAGAGATAGCAATCTTGCAAGTCTAACATAGGCTGGCTTCCTGGGTTGTTTATTTCAGATAAGGGGATTGGTTTCCTGGGCAGGTTGCTGCAAGTGTGAGCTCTCTCTTGCAGTGGGCTGTACCTAGTGACTTTTTTCTTATCAGCAGAAAAGGCAAAATTGATGGAACATCCCTTGTGTGTTTATGTTACATAAGATCCTGACTTCCATCTTGCTAGCAGACTCTTTCTCTTGCTGGCTTTGAGGAACCAAGCTGCTATGTTGGAAAGACCCACATGACAAAGAACTGAAGGTGGTCTCTAGCCTAGAGCCAGTGAGGAAATAGGCCCTCAGCTAACAGCCCTTCATGAACAGAATCCCACATGAGCGAACTTGGAAGCAGAGCCTCTTTTAGTGAAGCCTTCATAAGAGACACTAGCCCTGGAGGACATCTTGACTATAGCCCTTTAAGAAGACACAGATGCAGACAATCCAGCTATGCCTGCACTCCACAGAAACGTTAAGACAGAAAATGTGTATTGTTTTCAGCTGCTCATTTTTGCATAATTTGTTGTATAGCAGTAGATTATTAATGCAAGCGCTAGCCTTTCAAGAGTTTGAGATTTTCAGGTCACAACTTGAAACTGTCCTTACTATTAAAGTATTAAATTTAAGTGTATGTATCTGAAGTTACTAATACACTTTGAATATTTTAGCCTGACAATAAATATTCACTTTCTTTTTACTAGCTCCTTTTCTTCTCATCCAAGCCTCATCTCATGACTTTCCATGCAAAGTCAGATTAGTCCAAGAAGAGAAAATGTGCAGATCATTACGGCTCATAAGTGCAATGAGCATTTCTCATTATCCTAGTTAGGGATATCTCAGAGTAAATCGGTAAATAATTTTTGGTTTTGACCTTTTTTCCCACTAGCTTATCAAAAGAAGTGAATGAATTAATTGCTTCTTGTAAAGTACCTAAATTCATGCAACTGTTGCATTTGTCTTTGTTAATAATAAGCTGTCACTCTGATGTCAAGCCCAGTTGGTGTGCTTTTTAATTAACTTTTAATTGTCCTTTGGTCTCAGGCATCTGTAGACCCCAACAAAAGCAAGTCTCTAGGCCTCTGAAGCAAAAGCCATGATATAAAAGCATGGCTTGATCGAGCTATTCTGAAAGTCTGAGACCGCCATGCACCCCATCTTCCCCCTGTTCCATGATACTCGGATAAAGTGCCCAAAATACTGCAGTGGAAGAGGAAGAACAAAAAGAAGAAATAGAAATATGATGAATTTTACACCTCAATTCTTGAGCAACCACAGATTCAGGAAGTAATGAATTTTGAAAGAGAACTATGGCTAGAAAGTTCTAAGAGAACTGCAAATGTCATTCCACTTTGAGAGGATTGAAGGATGTAATGAAGTTTCCCTTTGGTTAGGGTGGGTTCAGGAATAAGAGGAAACATCTGAAGGTTTTTTATAGGGTTTTCAATAACCACCCATGATAAAGGAGTGTGAGGGGACATTTTTCAGCTGATAATTTCAGCTGCCTGTGAAATTGGTCCATTTGTGTTCATGTTTGCAAGTGTTGTGATATGATCCTGAAAGGGAACTTGGGAAAAGAAAGAGGTAATCAGGAATCAGTATCTAAGGAGGAACTATCCATTAACAAAGAAAAATGATCTCCAAGAGATGGGAAATAAATGAGGTTGAGTCCCATGCTGCAGGTCATACCCGAGGAGAGTTTCCCAGCTGTGTGTGCTGCAGCGTTGTGGAATCTAGGCAGAGACCGGTAGTGTCCTTGATCTTAGGAGATGATGCTGGGAATCCAGGGAGCAAAGGCGACTAGAGATTGCAGAGCAGAGAGAGCAGTCTGTGGGTCTGCAGTGTCTCCTCAGGGCACTCAAGTGGAGTACTGGTCAGCACATATGCAGGAGGCAGCTATCTTAACTGGGCAAAGCACCGCCCAAAATACCCCAAGGCTACATAGGACCCGGAGGAGCATGTGTTCCCCAAACTCAGGAAAGAAACTCTCATAATTCAGGAGCATCGGTTGCAATCCTGATCAATCGAACTTTGGGAGATGATCAACATGTTTATTATCTCATTTTGGTGATTGCTTCATGAATGTACTCATGTGTCAATGCTTATCCAACTTTACAGTGAAATGTATATAAATTATACCTCAGTAAAGCTCTTTATATAAAGACCAGTAGAAAGTTTGTCTTGTTATTTATAATACTTAAGAAGTATTTACTCACACAAAAATATGAATGTATTTTACAGACATAATACTGAGTAAGTTCCCATTTACATGAAGTTAAAAATCAAGCAAAACTAACTCATCATGATATAAATCTCAAAGATGTTACTCAGTGGTAGGATGACTGAGGGACTATTAACTGGAAAGGACAGGAGGTTGTCTCCTGGGATGCAGGGCATATTTTTATTATTTGAGGGTTGGTACCACAGTGTATAAGTAAGTAAAATTTAGGTAAAAAATTTACACTTAAAACTTGTGCCTTTTCTTGTATGTGACATTTCAATTGAAAATAATCACCGCCTTTATTTCCTTGGTCTTTATTACAAACTGAAGACATGTCTTCTTAACCAAAGAAACAATTACCATAATGAGAATGTATATTGGTATATTAATATAGTGCTGATATTAGATCTTTCACAAGTTAAACATTTTATACATTTTGCCAAATTTAGAAGATACAGTAAATGCTTTCAAAATAAAGAATATAATAATAAGTAGTGACAGGTAAAGATTAATTAATTTGAGAGAATAAATATTGTATGTATTTCTTTGTGATCTTGAAAGTTCTAATTTCTTATGAATTCATTGGAACTTATGATTTATTTTATTCCCCAAATGTTAAAGTTCAGGATGTGATTTAGATAATCACATACCCAAAGAATATCTATGGGTCTATCTAATTGATCTGAAAACTCTGTAATATATTTGGTGAAGTTGATTATGGACCTAAAGTTATAGTGAAATAAAGAACTCACTGAAAAAGTATTCTCAGTTAAATTTGGTATGTTAAGCGAACTGCACAGGCAGTGAACCAAAACTTTTCTTTATTCCAGCAAGGCTTTGTTCATGCTCATACTTTGTACATTTTTTCCTTTTCATTTAAGGTCAGAGAGTTCACCATCATTGTTACTTTTATTTTGTAACTTTTGACTTCTATTTTTTCTTACTCTTTCTCTTCCTCCTTTTGCTGTATTCACCAGATTTTCTATTGAAAAGTCTGAATAGAGCTGTGGAGGAATAGCAGGAAAAATGTCTGGGATCTCCTCACTTGTCAGATAAATCCCAGGGTACCTCTGCTATGTGACCAACATATTGATTGATTTCTTTACTCCTGGAAGTCTGACACTATTGCACCATTTAAGCTCCAATGTGAAAAGTCTTTGCCTCGAAGGTGCCCTGTGTTACGGGTATATTCCAGTAGAACCCATGACTGAATATCGCTTTGCAGTTTGAGCAAATATCACCCAAAGGGAAATTTTGGCCAACAGCTTATTTAGAACATATTTCATCTATTGAGTGGATATTAATCACCTAATACATTAAATGACCAATTTACATTTTCTTTTTCCTGCTTCTTCTTTCTACACATTTTAATATCTTTGGATTAAATAATGGTCACAAAACAAATGGGAACAACATTATTTTCCATTTAGTGTGGCTGATATCCTAGTATCTTTTCCTAAGTATATTTTAATAGAGTAAATCTAACAAATGTTTTTCATTTAGTATTAATTTACTTCTATAATATAAGGTTTTGTGCTATTCACTGTTACAAAGTCAAATAAGAAATCAATATCATGTAGTTCAAAAATAAGCTGAAATTAACTTATCCATATATTAAATTGGTACATAACACACAAAATTTATTCAAATGACTTTACAATGCAGCATTTTTGCTGCAATTCCCTGGAATTTTGAGTACAAAAAGAACAACCAAGAAATTTTAAACTTTAAAATTGATTCCAGAGATATTTACTTTGAAATTATTATTTTATATAGTACTATAAAACAAGTAAGTTATTATATTACTTTTAACAGCACCAAGATTTTCTATACACACAATAAAAAAGACACTAATATGAAATCAAAGAAGATAAAACAAAAAAATCATAATCTTAAACTTCAAATGGAAGTTTCAGATTGAATTTATGAACTCATATAATTTATATTTCTGTTTCTTTTTTTATATGTTTGTTTTGCTTTTGAGAACTGCTTTTTATCTTAGCTCGTGATTAACATATCTAATGTAATGAAAGGAAAGAAAAAATAATCATTGACACTAATAATAAATAAATGGATCTTCTGAAAATAATCAGCAAATTAATCAAAGCATCTCCTAATGTTAAAAGAAAAAATATTGAGAGAGGAACAAAGAAAACACAAATGCACAAAATAAGAACTGGCATGGAAGAAATAATCATAAAAAGAGAGTCATTATACACTGTACTGAATGATGGTATACAAACATATGAATACCTAGATGAGATAAAATTATGCTATGAATAAGTTATATAATAAAATAAAATCCTAATAGAAGGAGAAAATTTGAAAAGACAGTTTCTGTATGGCAATATATCAAAGTGAACCAGGTTTTCTTGTTTCATAATTCAATGATTGTCAGTAACATCATAGCATTACCCTGTCATAAGAGAGAACAAAAAAGAGAGGGAAGGAAAATTTTAAGTGAAGGGAGGGATAGAGAAATTAATAAATTATAACAAATAAAGTGAAGGGAAGATGAATAGAGAAAAAATAGAATGAGGCAAACAACAGCTAAAATTTTACCTGAACTAACTATATAATATGCTTTAGGAGAAAATGTGCTATAGTGAAAGAAGTATTTATTTGGTAGATATTTTCTAATGCACAAATAAATTTTATTACTATGAATTAAAATATATATAGTATGTTTGCCATATATAAAATATAGAAGAATATTCATTATTTGTTTGTAAGTACAAATTGTATATTGGACCAAGCTAATGACAGTAGTTAATAGTGGAGTTTGCTATAATTTTTTTCTCTCCCTTTAGTCCTATCACCAACTGTGTGATAATAATTGAATATATATCCTACCAGTTCTTTAAAAATAAATTTTTACAATGTTATTATTTAATATACCTAGATGTATTTTTACACAGGACATGAGGCAATAATCTAAATTCTTTTATTTTTTAAACAGATATTTTTCTTAATGCCATATGTTAAATACACAAGCTCAATGAATTGACCAGATAAAAATGCTGCTAGCTTGTGGCATCTTCACTGACGTTCTCAGATCAGTTTTTTTCTTAACTATGTTGCCATAAATATGATGTTTATACAGTCCTTGAGTTAGGAATACATGATATTAGGAATATTATGATATCCTAACACATGTATTAGGAACACATAAATATATAAAATAACTACTGGGCTTCCCTGGTGGCGCAGTGGTTGAGAGTCCACCTGCAGATGCAGGGGACATGGGTTCGTGCCCTGGTCTGGGAAGATCCCACATGCCATGGAGCCTGCGCGTCCGGAGCCTGTGCTCCACAACGGGAGAGGCCACAACAATGAGAGGCCCGCGTACGGAAAAAAAAAAAAAAACTACTTACACTTTAAAACTTTAAGACTGTAAAATTAATGACATTTAAAAAATATTATCTTTTTAAAACTTTACATCTCTTAAGATTAAAAAGAAAAATGTCTCAGGATTTCAGAAAATGTAGTAAGGAATTTCAAAATTCCCATGTTGCTACAGTATTTTCTACAAATTTAACAACTCATTTAAAGTCTGTTCATTAATGAGCATTTAAGTAATAATGAAGATGAAAAATTAATTCACAGCATCTGATTATTATAACTTCCTCTAACAATTGTTATAGTAGTGTTTTTCTTTACATTCACAATCAATTAAATTAAACTTTAATAATTTTATTTTATATATAGTGTTCTCTGTTTTGCAAATTAAACTACAATTAGATAGTATGAAATTCATATTCTATATAATAATAGTCAAACATTAAGCTACATGACATGAAATGGTAAAATTATATAAATATAGATATAGATATAAATTGATATAGGTTATATATTTTTATAATTGTGGTAAATATACGTGATGTAAAATGTACCTATTTAACCATTTTTAAAGGTACAGTTCAGTGGTATTAAGTACATTCACATTGCTGTGCAACCATCACCACCATCCAGCTCCAGAATATTTTTCATCTTGCAAAACGAAAACTCTGGACCCACTTAATAATAATTCACCATTCCCTTTCCCTCACAGTCCCTGGCATCCCCCATTTCAAGGTTCACCCATGTTGTAACATAGATTAGAATTCTCTGCTTTTTAAAGACTGGATGAGATTCCATTGTATATGTATAGCACATTTGCTTATCTGTTGAAGAACACGAGAGTTACCTGCACCTTTTGGCCATTGTGAATAATGCTGCTATGAATAGGGGTGTACAGATGATCTGTTCAAGACCCAGCAGCTCTCAGTTCTTTTGGGAATGGATGTATTTTTACAATTCTTTTCTAGTCAACTCTGATCAAAATTTAATAATTATTGAAATATAATTAGGGGCCAGAAAATATATATTGAGTACATGCACTTTATTCTGGTCATTTGGAAATTTTTCCAAAATGATGACATATTTTTCAGGGTCCTCTTAGTCTTTTAAATGCATTAGTTTGGACTCATTTCAAGGACATTCTATCAATACAGGCTCTTCCTATAGCAATACAATGACAAATGCTTTTATCAGTATTTTAAATTTTAAAATAGTTTGAAACTCAATTGAGATATTCACATAAACATAAGTTACCAGGATGTTTTCCTTTAAGATTTTACCTGCATATAATGACAACTTCCTGATTTATATATTAAAATTATTTTGTACCTATTTGCTCAATGGTTATAGTTTTACATTTTCTCTTTTTTTGAAGATGTTTTTTGACATGGACCATTCTTAAAGTCTGTATTGAATTTGTTACAGTATTGCTTCTCTTTTATGTTTTGTTTTTTTGTCCACGAGGCATGTGGGTTCTTAGTCCCCTGACCAGGGATCAAACCTGCATCCCCTGCATTGGAAGATGAAATCTTAACCACTGGACCGCCAGGGAAGTCCCTGTATTTTCTTTAATAGCAAATTATTTGATTTCCTCTTTATTATAATTGAAATAAACTTTAAATAAATGTAATAATTTACTGATATTACTGATAATTTATTCTGTTTATTTATAGGCTTACTTCTTAAAATTTGTCCGTTTTTATTTTACCAGTTTCTTTACCATCATTGGTAAAGATTAACTCCCTGTGGTTTCTTCTCAGACCTAATTTTTTTTTTTTTTTTTTCCGGTACGCGGGCCTCTCACTGCTGTGGCCTCTCCCGTTGAGGAGCACAGGCTCTGGACGCGCAGGCCCAGCGGCCATGGCCCATAGGCCCAGCCGCTCCGCAGCACGTGGGATCCCCCCGGACCGGGGCACGAACCCGTGTCCCCTGCATCGGCAAGCGGACTCCCAACCACTGCGCCACCAGGGAAGCCCCAGACCTAATATTTTGAAAATAATGCTGTTAAATTGAAATTCAAACACTAGTGCTATTGGCTTAAAAAAGCTTAAATTGGAAATATTTTTCAGTCAAAGATATTATTCTACAGACTGTATTCTCTTTCCTCCAGTATTTTTTTTTCATAATTAAGGAAATTAGACATTTAGCCTCTCAATATGTTGGGGTTTTTCAATTTAGAGATTAGGAGGAAAGCATTATTAATTAGTGGTGTTCCAATTTACATCTAGTACATTCTAATATGCTTCAAATTTGCTCCTTAAATAGGCTGACATGTGCCAAATGAAATTTAATGTTGACAAATGTAGAGTAATGCAAATTAGCCTCAGAAATAATCAGCAACAGATAAAAAATTATAGGTAATTGAAGTGATTCACCAAGTCCTTGTAAAAGACTCAACTGTTTATAAACTTTTAGGAATCTTCTCAACGGAAAAGAAACTCTGTGCTCTTCCTTGAAATGTCAGAAATTAAATGCAAATGTCCAAAGGCAGCCAGCTCCATGCTAAGTAATGTTTAACTGGGCTACATCGATCCAATTTGAAAAAAGTTGCATTATTTTTCTGGCCAAGTCATACATCTTCCAGAGAGACAAGATAACTATCTCCCTGTAATGCTTTCTAAAACATTTGAACACAGAGTTAAGGGATCTCTCTTACTATCTATTAACATGTGGAGTGCAACTGTAGGGGTAAAGATTAGAACAATATTGCGAGGGTGTTCTGGCATCTAACTCCAACTCACATGTCTGCCACAGAGAAAGCAACTACCAAATCAGTATCTGGGTTGTCATGCCCTGGGCTCCCAGGTCAGCTGTTTAAGACCTCTTGCTATCTTAGCCAGGTCAGAAGCTGGGTGTCTTTTCAGTTCAGTTCACTGTCTTGGGCATAAACATTCGATTAAAATCTGCTATAACTCCTTTTCGCCTACACAATTCTTGAAGGAGCAATCAAAACCCACTGCCACATCATAAAAGAATGAAGTACATATTGGAATATCAAATGCCTTTCTATGTTTGCCAGTTTCTTTAAACCTCACAACCACAGAAAGCTGGAGAACATTTTCTTTCTTTCAGTTGTTTCTAGCCCTTAAACTCAAAGACTTGGTCTGAAATCCCATTCACAGAACATATATATCACAATATAAATGAATTAGAATTTCTCATTTGATGTTTTTTAATACTAATATTAAACAGATTGTGCACTTGAACATAGTTTATGGATAAGTGCATGTAACATAATTGTGCTACTATACACTAAGTTCATTTAATTGTTTGAATTTAGTTGTTGAATTTGTTTTTAAGAACAAATGCAATTTAGTTTGCTACACATACAATTTAAAATGTTACACATATCCTCCATGTGAGTTCGCTTCTTTGCCACATTATCATATGTCTTTATAAAAGAAGCATTTAAGCAGCAGAGATTAATAGTCTCCTGGCTTTCTGAGTTACAAGCAATCTACAAAAGTAGGAGAAATAAAGCTTTAACGTATAAAATTGTAAGTAACTTTCTTCAATTTCAACCCAACTACAACTCTTGGGAATTATAGACCTCTGGTTGTCAAGGACTGTTCTTGTCTAAATTATCTCCATGGCACTTAACATATAACTGGGTAGGTCAACATACTTAATAAGTGTTGTTGATCATAATCAACACTCTGTGAGAGTGAGCACACTCTCACAGAAACCTTCAGTTTGTTGACAGAGACAAAAATATGTTAGTCAAATATTTTAGGATTTTACATTTTACAACGTACACATGTGGAAATCATTTAATATTCAAAAAAAAGATAGCTAAATTAGATATTACTATTCTGCCTTACAGAACATCACATATGAATATGGAGCATGCTTAATTTCAATCCCAATACACTTACAATTTTATAATTAAATATGTAACTCCAGAGATTTAAAAAAGGAGTTGTTTATAACTCTTGGTGAGTCATACGTGTGTAAACAGGCGTCAGTGTTTACAAACCATGATAACTAAAAAACAAAATTAGGATGTATGTACATATTTTTGTAATCATGACTGTAATTAAATTCCATTATTAATTGTGTAATTAAAATTATAACTGTCAACCTTTATCCACATTATTACAGATGAAGGTACTCATGAATATAATATATTCATTAAATATACGTGAGAAAACCAATTCCAAATTGTATTCACAAAATTTAGTTCAAAAACTGCATTTTTTCCCTTGTAAAGCCTTCATTAGGTTGAATTTTATGTCCATTTACAGTAGAATAATGTTTTTCCCAACAGAGCTGAACAGAGTGCTCATCTTTATTCATAAGGCAAATAAATTTGTTCAAAGAACACATGTGCTAAAGGCTAAAATGACTCTGAGCAAGATGAATGGTGACTTTGTTTAGCTTTCTAGAGACAGCTGTTATAAAAGGTTTACGTTATTTATTTTTGGCTCACTGATAAAGATTGTGGTTTGGCAGGTGAAACACCAGATAAAAATGCTTTCAGCGTTAGCTTTGTAATTATATCCCCAAGAGGAAAACATAATATGTACATATACATACATAACAATTTCAGTTCAGCAAGGGAAACATTTTAAGTTTTACATAAGTCCGTGTGCAATACTGTGATTTCTTTTTGGAACTGTAGGCCAACCATTCACAGTTTACATTGTTTACTTTATTAGTAATATTTCTAATAATTTTATTACCTTGGTTTTATGATGCATGATTCTGAAAGGAGTTATTCTATTTACTCAGCAAGAATAGAAAACTTTTCTTTACTTCTACCAAGTCAATGGAGACCCAAAAACTTATGTAGCATTAAAATAAAAGAGACATTTTCGTGAACACATTATGGGAAAGTATTTCGTCGTTAGAAAAAATAAAGTTATTTACTGTTTGTGATACTTTTATATAATTGTTTATGTTTTGTTTTTTGTGTCCATTGTTTATGATTCTTGTGGCTTACCTTATAGAAAGGCAATATATACCTTCTTCCAAATATATAAGCAACTAGGGCTTCCCTGGTGGCGCAGTAGTTGAGCGTCCGCCTGCCGATGCAGGAGACACGGGTTCGTGCCCCAGTCCGGGAAGACCCCACATGCCGCGGAGCGGCTGGGCCCGTGAGCCATGGCCGCTGAGCCTGCGCGTCCGGAGCCTGCGCTCCGCAACGGGAGAGGCCACAACAGTGAGAGGCCCGCAAACCGCAAAAAAAAAAAAAAAAAAAAAAAAAAAACAAATATATAAGCAACTAAATCCCCCTCTCCAAATAATTTTTGTTTGGTTTTGTTTTGGCCTTAGAAATTGGGAGTTTCTTATTAGTTATTAATTTGTGCATAATATGCTTAAGGCTAGACTTACCTAGAATTAAACTTAGAATCTAGATATTTTCTCCCTATTACCTAATTCAGGTTTCACAAGTTTTGAAAAGGCATGGTTTATAATTCAATATAAACGCAAAAATATATCCCAAAGTAATAGGTACATCCTGGATTATAAACTGTTATATATTCCCTTTATAACAGTCAATGCTTAAATATTCATCACTTTAGTCAAAACATTCAAATTGTGAAAATAATTCAGGGCGATTAGGTACTGGTAGTTTCTGATCTGCTGTCAGGGTGCCCACAGTCCCTTAACTCACATTTGCTCTCTTGGTTTAAAGGAATAGCATCTTGTGTCTACACGGTGATCTCTTTGTGTAACGACACGTCATCTTGAATCATGGTGCTGAACTATCATTCTCGTTTCTTTTGTTGACATCTGATTCAGGCTCTATTGTCAATGGAGAACTCTATCTAATCACTGCTAAACTATCTCAGCTTCAGCTGAACTACTACATTTTTTAAAAATCCTGTTATATCCTGATCAAGAAAAGTGTGTGGATACTGAAATCATCATTAAATTATTTTCTCCAGTTTTTGTACTCTGGAAAAAAATAGTGCGTTTTCAAAGCAATATTGTTAGATCAGTGGAAAGAAGGAAGGGGGGGATGGGGCAAAGGGGGGAGAAGGAAGAAAGGAAGGAGGGAGAGGGTGAGGGAAGGTGAGAGAGAGAGAGAGAGAGAGAGAGAGAGAGAGAGAGAGAGAGGGGGGGGGGAGAGAGG
>NW_006787829.1:534523-546158 GCF_000442215.2 Lipotes vexillifer
GAGGAGGTGGGGAAAGAGGATAGAAGAAGACAATTTGCTACAATCTTCTGTTCAAGAGAAAGGACAATTGGAGGTACAGTAAGCACGTGCATTAATTAATGCTCCTGGAGCTGACTTTTGTGATTTATAAAGCCTATAAAAATATGATTGCCTTAAAAGATATTACATGAGTAAGGGGTGCCCAAAACACCTCCATAAGTGATTTGTATATTGGTGCCACAAAGTGAACGATTAAGAAACTTTTCCATAGAAACAAATGATTTTTACTCCCCTGCATGGACATCTTATGTAATTTAGGTGAGACCATGCTATAGAACTTCCCAAGCCTAATGAGAGAGACAGGGAGAGAGAGAGAGAGAGAGAGAGAGAGAGAGAGAGAGAGAGAGAGAGCACTTAATCATACTCTTACATGCTTACACTTGTAGGAAATACTTGTATGTCTTAGTTAAAAACGTCAACATCACACATCACCTTTTCTTCCTGGGCTCTCCTAAAGAAATAATTGCTGCAACTTTTATATACATCTGTATCTTCCTGTCGGCAAAGGATTGCTGTTTATTCATTTAATCACTATTGAGCTTCTATCTTTCCAGGCACAGAGTATACAGCAGCCATAAAGTGCACACAAATTTTTATTCTCTTTGAATGAATATTGTAACAGAGAGACAAGCAATAAATACATAATTTTAAACAAATTTGATGCTGTTAAGTGATAAGAGGAAAATATAGAGGGCAAGGGGGAATTTCAAATGGGGGTCGAGATTTTAATTGGTGATCAGGAAGGTCTCATTGAATTGGTAAAATCTGAACCAAGAGTGACTAATAGGAGGTATAACATAATGGAGATGCCTGATGGGAGTGAATCCAGCAGATATATTAAATGCAGAGGCCTTGGGACAGGAAAATGGCCATTCCAGGCATAACCAGGATATATGGAGGATATATGGAGTGGCTGGAGCAGAGTCAGTGGGCAGGAGAGCAGAGGTTAGAGATGCATGGGATTGGGGGCATTTGTGTAGGAACTCAGGGAGCATTGCATAGATTATGGCGTTGCTCTCAGTGAAAATGGGAGGATTTTCAGGCATGATTGATTTGGAGATGGTGTGTGAGAGAGTGGAGTCCACTTGAGCAATGGACACGGGGAACCATCAGTAAATGAGATGGGGCAATCCTTGTGAGGTCTATTGAACATTTGAGTGAAGAGGTAGACTATGAAATTGGATACATGAATCATGTTCAAGCTTGAGATAAAATTTGCATGTGTTTGGCAAGTTCAGTTTTTAAAGAATATGCAATATCCATGGAAACCAGTTACATATGGTGTCTTATGTGTGCACATTGAATATCACCAGATACTTCATAGTTTTCTCATTTCATTCTAATATTATGCTGCTTCTAAAAATTATAATTTTTTAAAAAATATTTTATTTAAATAATGAAGTAGACTTATCTGTTGCTGGAAGGCAACTTTAGCCATTAGGGAATATTTCCTCTCATATAATATGTACCTTGTGAGAGGTGGAAACAGAATAGCACTTCACATATTTACAATCTCTATCCTTTATCCACTCACCAACTACATTTGGACTAATAAGACACTAAGGATAAAACAATGATTGCCACTGCCTATGTCAAATTTCCATAATTGTGTTTGTGAGCCTTTCTATTCCTATGTAAAAATACAAATGGTTTTTAATGAAGGGTTTCGATAATTTTCAAAAGGTCTAGAGAATTCATAGATATTATTTTTAACATTAGAAAATTTACTTTATATAATAATCATAACATACTCTATGTCTCTTTATTTTTATTTTTATTTTTTTGCAGTACGCGGGCCTCTCACTGTTGTGGCCTCTCCCGTTGCGGAGCACAGGCTCCGGACGCGCAGGCCCAGCGGCCATGGCTCACGGGCCCAGCTGCTCTGCGGCACGTGGGATCCTCCCGGACCGGGGCACGAACCCATGTCCCCTGCATCGGCAGGCAGACTCTCAACCACTGTGCCACCAGGGAGGCCCCTATGTCTCTTTATTAAAGATTATCATTGCTAAAGGATTTTGAGTTTTGAGTGGCCATCATGTCCCAGAGATAAATCTAATTGCCTTAGAACTGTACCTTATTGATTCTTGATAACCCCATAACTAAGTACTATTTTACCAGTGGAAAAGTTTGGGTTCAGAAAGGTCAAATGACTTGCTACCAGGTAAAAATGAGTAATTGTTGAAGATAAATTTTAAAGCAGGAAAGTAAGAATTCATAGCATGTTCATTAAGCTTGCTTTGCTACAGTCTAGTCTGTAGACTGAATCAATTTAGGGCTGATCTGAGGGAGAAGTGTCCTGAAATAAAGACCACAAAAGAAGAGCAACAAAGAGCAAGTCTTTATTTACTGCCAGGAGCTGGATTAGTCTGAAAGTCAGCAGAGGTTTAAATGTTACAGACACTCAGATTGGTTTTTTTTAAAAAAAAAAGAAGAATGGAGGAATGTGATGTATGAACTACAGAAAATGTTCCATTATCAGTTCTTAGAAGTGGGTGGCTTCAAGATAAGCAAGTCCAGAAAGTTTAATTTTCACAAGAAAAATGGAAAATGTAAACAAGTGTGGGACATTAGAGTTCACGGTTTCAGGTTCAGAAACAAAAAAAACAGGTTCTTTTGACTATTGATAGAACTCTTAGTATAGAAGGTTGAAAAAAGAAAAGTTAACCTTTTACCTGTATTATTCAGAGTATATTGTTATTCAATGTCCAGCAAGGACAGTAAATACATTCTGTTTCCATTTGTTTCAATTTCCACTTGCTCAAATCTTACACAATGGTTATGGAAACTGTATTTGAAGCTTTTTAAAATCTCTTGCCTCAGATTGTGAAATATCATTTTAGTTCAATGATATTGAGCTCTGGAGTAACTAACACTGTCAACTTAAACTCTTAAATATAAAAGCAATCTCTTAAAGTCCCTAAGACAGAACTTGAGAGAATATTGAGTAAAGACAAAGTACCATTTATTTCATCTAATTATCAACTTCAAGTACCAATTTCAAGGCCCTTTTGTGTGTCATTTTAGTTTACTCTATCTCAAAGAAAATTGTAGACAGTTTATATAGAAAATTTTCTCTCTTTAGTCAATGAGGTTTTAATCTGTTTTCTAGTAGTAATGGCATATGTTATTCAAATCCTACCAGAAGCATGCATTGATTCCCTACTGTTGAAAGAACTGATTTTACTCACTGTGTGGCATACTATTATGAATTAGAAATAGAAGCTCATATTCAAATAGTTAAGTACAGATTTTGTTTATGTGAATCAAATGGTACATGTTGTTTTATTACACAGCATAGATCCATGAATTCTACTTAGTCTGTGTAAATTCTTGAGTGTAAAAAAAAAAACCCATCATTAGTAGTGATAAGAAGAGATACATGAACATGAGAGACACAGTTAAAAACAGCCATTATAATTCAGGAGTCCAACCATGTAATTTACCTCGATAAACTCTCACTGCTCTTAAGCGCCTACACATTCAAATAAGAGCATGAATTCAAGGCTGTCAAGATCCCCACGCAGAGTTTCATGCAGGCTACAGGCAAATTTAAGTTACTGTATACATACGATTTTGCCTATGTAACGGGGAAATATTTTCAGAAGAAAAAAACAAAAAGCTTTCTCTCAGTAAAGGTGGTGCTTTTCTGTAGCTTCTTGCTTCTTGGGCCTTCTCTGTGGCTAATATTTTTAAAACAGCTTATAGCTACCTTCCACTTCTAATTTCTTGGAATACAAAAGTAAAATTCAAGAGAGATAAAGCATGAACTGGGCAGTTCAGGGAAAGTCTGAGTAAGGCCCTCCAGGAAAAGTGGGTTTCTTTTCGAGTAACCTTCTCAAGTTTGGAGGGATAAGATATAGATATTCCACAGAGCCAAAAGAAGGCTTCCCCAACTATTTTTATTCCAGCCAGGGGAATTAAGCTAAGAAGCCAAGCCCATAGAAGAGACAACGAGGGTTAGAGCTAAAGTTCAGGATACAAATAAAGATTTCTATTTTCCCAGTTTAACTTTATTTTCTATTGCCTCAAGACTCAGTGGTAGTGATTCAAATTTGGTCAACCCTTTAGACATACATCATCCTATTTCTCACCTCATTATTTAGAGATAATAATAGTACTCTATTCAGGGAAATTTTATTCTTATGCTTTTAAAATATTATTTAATCAGTTGACATAGTAACTATAGATTTGAATTATCTTTTATTCACATAGGGTATATAAAATAAAAGCCTTTCAATAACTATTACATGTTAAATAATATTGGTTATTAATGTATTAAAACTAAAAAACAAAAACAAGGCCATAAAAACATATACACTGTTATAAAATATATGGTGTTTAAAGATATGTGTATACACATTAAAAATGCATTACACACAGAAGAATGAAGAATGGCTGCAATTCCTTTCCTAATCAGCCAAAAACCTGCTGAGAAAAGAAACAGCGCTCTTCTAAGAAAGACAACAGAATCCAAATACCCCACCGTGTATCATCCACAAAGAATTGTTTTCTGATAAAAACAAATAAATAATACATAAAACACTAGGCAAATCATGGAACAGGAAAATATGCTCTACAGACAGTAAAAATAAGTTGATTAAAATGGAACACAAGATGGCCTAGATGCTAGACTTAGCAGATCAATATTTGAAAGTTATTCAAAGAATTAAAAGAAAATGTGTTCAGATAAGTAAATAAGATATGATCTTAAAAGGGAAACAGTCAATAAACCTCAGCAGATAAGTTGAATTTTTAAGGATCAGAACCAAAGGGACCATGCAGTTTAGGACCATGATAGAGTCATTGGAACAGGAATTGTCTCCCCCTGTAACAGCTGGAGGAGTGGACAAATATATGAGTCAAGGGCTTTAAGACATTGGGTCATTATCAGGACAACACTCTAATCCCTGAAAGAAGGAAAACAAATGCAGTGATCTCTTTGATTGCCCTGGCTTTCTGCCTGTAGTGCCTTTTTTACTGTCCTGCAGAGCATATTTACACTTAAGGGTGTTGTTCCCAACCTGATTTCAATTTCTGTATATTGTCTGGGGATGAACAGGAGTAGTGTTCTTTCCCAAATAAGTTACTAAGAGCAAGCAACATACCATTTTATATAACACATTCTATAAGGCCTTCCCTTTGCTATCATCATTTTTATGGATTTTTTTTACAGTTATTAAAAGTATCTCTGAATAATCTCAAAATTAAATTTATTCCACAAAAACCCGATGGCGTTATTTTCAGTAGACATTCAAAGAAATAGGAGAAAAATATTTGCAACCTGGAAGCTTCAGTGGATCCGTGCTTCCTGGGTCAGCCTGATGGCCGATCTACTGCCCATGAGCCAGGAAGTGACATTCCTGAGAAGCCTCTTTTCATCAATACCAGAGCCTGTTTGCTCTGCCTATTGCTACCACCCAAGGGTGTGGGTGTGTTTCTCTAGACTGACTTAGCTCCCATAGGATCCTCCTTTCCGTGATGCTATCGATACAAACACCATCACCTGTCCCATTCTGTCTCTCGAGGACTTAGCCCCAGTCTGTTCCTCACCTACAGTCAAAGCACATGAAACACATTCAATCTCATGGTACTTTGTACTTGATGCTATCTTAGGTCAGGCCTGCTATAACATATTACCATACACTAGGTGGCTTAAACAACATAAATTTATTCCTCACAGTTCTCGAAGCTGAGTAGTCCTCTCTAGACCTGGCAGAGTTCCTTTTCTGGTGAGAGCTCTCTCCGGGGTGTGTCTTCTTCTTGTGCTCTCACGTGGCAGAGATAGAGAGAGATCATCTCTCCAGTGTCGCTTCTTACCTTAATCACAGGGGCTGCACCCTAATGACGTAATCACCTCCCAAAGGCCTCACCTCCTAATACGATCACATTGGGGGGTAGGATTTCAACCTATACGTCTTGGGGGGGACACAGATTTTCTGTCCATACAGATGCTGCATATTTCTCTTGCCCTTTTTCACACTGTTATTGAAGACCCTCCGCAGACTGCCTTCAGTTTGAGTGGATGCCATGAAATGTGTGCCACCAGATCATGTGCACAGCTCATGCCCACACATGTCACAGGGTCCAGGGTAATTTATGCCACAATTTGTTCAGCTCTGGATATATTAGTGGGTCTGCACTGAAAGTATGCTTTTGAGGAAAGTTCTTCTCATTATGTGAAGGCTAATGAGCTGACAGCTTAAGTTTGAAAACTCCAATATGTCTAGTCCTTCTACTTACCTGTGTTTGTACGTGAGATGCAGCTGGTGCACGTCCACCAAAGAGGATGCAGATAGAGACATGCATAACTGAGTATTTGTATACATGGGTTGGTACACATCTATATATCCTAGCTCTGTCCACTTAGATGGCCTAGATGCAGCATTAGCAACAAGAATACCCATCATGCAGATTTTCGTTTGTTTCTAACCATTCTCGAATAAAATGAACCAAATTTCCTTAGACAAATGCCTTATTCTAGGCTAAAGGCAGTGGATATGACAAGATGAGCCCATAACATCTTACACTGCCAGAAAGTAAGGATGTACTTACACACATACACACACACACACACACACACACACACACACACACACACAAAATGGTAGGGGTATCTCATAGGGACACAGGAGCCACTAAAAGAGGCCCAAATGGCCAAAAATAAAACCACTTAAACAACAGAATAAACAACATACTGAATGATAATACAATAAATATTCATGAATCCTTATTGATACAAATGATTGCATAAATAAGTACATGAGGAAAAAGAGACACATCTTTACAGAAGATATCTATGTAAATATCCTCTTCTAGGTGGTGAAACTGAATTCCTCTCCAATGAGTTATGGGCTAGACTTAGTAACATGTTTCAAAAATAGTCGATAAGGTAAAGAGTGAGGGGTAGTTTTAAAAGAAACATGGCAACACCTTGACCAGGTAATTGGTGTTAACATGGCTTAGGGAATGTTAACATGTTCACTGCATGTATCCCCAGATGGGACATGGTAAGAAAAGGCATTTTCACCTCTGTGATATTTTTCCTCCAAATATATAACCTCAGTATAGTCACATAAGAAAAAATCTGCCCTTCCTTAAAGACTCTAGACAAACAAGAACAAATTAAGAGAAGAAATAATAAACATTAGACCAGAATTGAATGAAATAAAAGCCAGAAAAAACAATTTTAAAAGATCAATCATGTCAAAAGTAGTCCTTTGAGAAGATCATTAAATATGATGAAAACTTTGGCAAACATAGAGTTAAAGGGGAAGGAAAAAATAACAATATCAAGAATGAGAAAGGTATATCATTACAGATACTACATTTTTAAATGATAAAAAGTGTATATTATGAATAATTTATGGCAATAAAGTCAACAGTTTAAGTGATCTGGACAAATTCCTTGAAAGAAGACTAACCAAGCTCATTCACAAAGAAAATGAAACCATGCAACAAACCTATACTTATTTTAAAAATTAAATTTTAGTGACCTACTTTCACACAAAGAAAACTCTAGGACCACCTGAGTTTACTGGAGAATTTTATTAAATGTTTAATATTGTGTAGTGCTTTATAATATTAATGTTAATACTTGGTAACATTTAAGAAAAAACACCAATTCTATACACACACACACAAGAGGAGGGAGCGCTTCCTAACTCTTCATAAATCTAGCAGTAAAACACATAAACACACACACATATACAAACACCCAGCAAACACATTACAAGAAAAGGAAAGAAAAGAAAATACTTATCCTCAAATTCATAGAGATAAATGTTGGATTTCATATCTATGAAAAAAGGGCTTCTTTTCTATATTTTCATGTCTGGAACTCATCAACTCTTAATAGGTTTATTATTATTTATTTTATGTACATTTTAAAAAATGACTATTAATAATGTGGTCTTTATTAATTTAAATGCAATGGTAAAATAACATTATAATTGATTAACTTTTTAAAAAGTATGAAACAAAACATTAAATAGTTTTCTTTGGCCAGTAAGATCTGGGAATTTTTGTTTATTGTTTTTAAAACGTTTCTGCAATTAGCATATATAATCTTTATAACCAAAAAATAATATTAAGGTGACTACTTTACATATCAATTATATCCACGTAATACATAGCTCTACAGAGGATACACACATATACCCACACATACATACTATGCCAGGGTGTCGGGCATAGTAAGAGATATGAAACTATTATGATTTATGCTTGTGCAGCTTAACATTTAGTACAGTACAGGAAACAAGTCCCTCCTAGTTGATTACTGAATTTAAAGGTAAATAAGAGCCACAGATAAAGTACTCTTGAGATTTAACTGAACCCCACGGGAAAAAGGAACATTTGGTAGGAAAGATTTTGAAAAGGCTTTTTGTAGGTGATTTGATGAACCTCTTAAAGACTCTATAAAATTATGATGTGCAAAAATGGGATTAAGAGCATTCTGAGAAGTTAAAGATCATGGAGAAAAGCACAACTGTGGGAAGCGGAATGCATTCAAGATCAGTCAGTAGCTGAGTAATGTCCCTGTAGAGAAGTCATGTATCATAATACGTTATACAAAAAATTGGAAGCCATTCTGTGGATGACCTTAGTGGCCAGAAAGAGAAAATTGCACTTACTTTGGTAAGCAATGGAGACAGTTTAAATGCATTAGAAGAGGCAAAAAGGAATCTGTCATTTGCGTACCTATTATGTGTCAGGATGTTCTTTGGGTTTCCCTGGAGATGGAGCCTGAGACCAGGGCTTGTGTGCATGTAGTTTAAGAGGAGGTCCCCGGAGGAGAGAGCTTGAGAGTGGGAGGCTGAAACAGGAAGGAACAAAGGATGTATAATAGTGCATTATCCAGCTGGCTACTGGGTGACTTCTGAACGCACAGGGAACGCTTCCCAGGCTGTGTGCCTGGTGGAAATGAGCATGGGACAGCTATTCATTGGTGCTTTGACACCACTGTTTAGTGGCATTAACTCACCCACAGTTCCATGCCAACTTGCTTGTATGTAAAGTGTTCAGAAGAGGGATTTTCCCTTAGAACAGATGTTTTCTGCTTGAGTCTGAGAACACAAGGAATTTCCTATCACAGCTCTGTGTGAAAATGGAAGTGGGCTGAGGGGTGTGAGCTGTGCTAAAGGTTTTACAGAGCTTATGTCATTTGATTCCTACCTGGTGAAATAAACATTATTTCAACTTAGGTTAAATATTTTAGGTTAGCTAAGTCAAAGCAACCTTTTAGTCTCACTAGGTATCTCTGAAAATACCCTAAATTCTCACCATTACTTGAAAATACGATTTCATTTTGCGTCTTTGCATATACAATGCCCGTATTTAAAACATCCTTCTACATCCAGGAGCAGATTCTTTGTCTTATTCATTTTTTAAATACTCCAATAGCTATTACAATGTCTGGCTTCTAAGGCTCAGTATCTTTTCCTTCTAGCACAAATCCTGCCAAATTTACATATTGGTGATATTTTAAAAGCAAAGATAAGTTTGACTTTAACTTTAGGCTCTGCATTTGGTTGCCAGTTTCAATTCACAGATTTTTTGGTCAATGCACCACCTTCTTGATCAATTAGCAGTTGGGCTAATCATAATTAAAATACATTTTAAGGACTGAAATGTTTCTAATTTTGTCTTGATCTGATTAGTATTTTATTCTACTCTGTTGGTGTGATAATACTATATCCTTTATATTTGCACTCATATCATTGTGCTTTTCCTACTACTGGATTAATTCTTAACGTCCTTTTCCTTTAGTTTTGCATGTTTATGCCATTGAAATATTTTACTTCATTTCTAGGCACATGTATATAACAGGGTAAGAAAGTAAAACACTAATGGCAGAATATGGCAAATAGCATATTCTCACCTCTCCTGACCTTTCTATGGTGCACATATTTTATGGGACAAGCAGATGTCTTTATCTGCATAGCTCAGTCCTCGTGTGCAGTTTTTTATTGGCCTAAGTCATTTCCAGTGGCAATTTCCTAGTGAGGGTTTATCTCCAGTAAAATGTTACTTGCAAAGCAATATTTCCAATAAAATAAGTGTACTGTGAATACACGAAGAAATCAATATGAAGCAAAATCAGTAAAGTTCACCTCGAATCTCTGGGATGTTATTTTTATCCATTCCTCCTTTCTGACTTGCAGTTAAAATGACAGTATTTACAACCTCTTATAGACATACTATATGAGAGTTGGGGGATAATTTATGTGCCTAATTGGATAATTAATCTCTCATCACAAGTGAACTTCCTTATGATAGTGTTTATTATGAAATTGTCTTTGATGCTATCAGAATCATAGTCCTAGTATTAGAACTCCATAATTATGAATTTTATTGTTATTTTCTCTGACAACACCAGTCCGATAACCAAGGCATAGCACTTGGTTAAGAGTCTGGTTTTAGGAAGAAAAACTATTCCAGATTGTTAACAAATAGATTTATTGTATGCACTGCAGGAGAAAGTAGGTCTGGAAAAATAGCACAGATATAAAAGTTCAAGTTGAATATTTTTACCAATCTATTCACTGGAATGAGTAGAACTGATGGAACCATTACACTATTAATGAGACCTGTGCAAGCCCTGAGTATCTATAATGGTTCAAATTTTATGGAACATTTAAACCCGTGTGTCCTAAATTCATCCAAATCAAAGATATTTTCCACATAGCCTCAGACTCCGTCAGCCTTATCTAGCTGCCTCTAGTTTCAACAAGACTCTATCAGTAGGCTTCTTCCTGGAGGCTGACTCCACGTTGCCTCCCCTTCAATCCATCCTTTATGGCATTTCTGGAATCATCACTTTAAAACACAACCACAATTTCCATTCTCTTCTTCAAACCCTTAAATCGAACTTCATTATCTAGCAATCTGCAAACAAATTTCTCAGTCAGGCATATCCTGGCTCCCTCCTGGGATGGCCTCAATTTTGCTATTCCGAAAGTATTCAGTGATCAGCCTAGACTCTGGAGCGAAACTGCTCACACCAGAATCCCAGTCTTGTCGTTTACAAGACTGGGGAACTATTTGCTCTGGACTGTATATTTAGGCCCCTCAATTTATATGTTGAAACCCTAATATCCATTGTGATGATATATGGAGGTGGGGCTTTGGGGATGTAATTAGGTCATAAGGGTGAAGCCCTTATGCTATGGTCTGAATGTTTATGTCCCCTCCAAATTCATATGTTGAATTCTTGATCCCCAAGGTGACAGAGTTGGAAGGTGGGGCTTTTGGGGGTGACTGGGTCATGACAGAAGAGGACCCACAGAACTCCTTAGCCCTTTCCACCCTGTGGCGTTACAGCTAGAAGACTGTGTCTACGAACCTGGAAGCATGTTCTCACCAGACAATGAATAGGCTGAGGCCATGGTTTTGGACTTCCCAGCATTCAGAACTGTGAGAAATAAATGTTTGTTTCTTTTATGCCTTTCAATCTATGGCATTTGGTTACAGAAGCCCGTACTAAAATAATGCCCTTGTAAGAAGAGACATCAAAGGACCAGCTTCTTTTTCTGCTCTAACCTGTGAGGATACAAAAAGATGACCATCTGTAAAGCAGAAGAGGGTCCTCAGCAGG
>NW_006787829.1:546168-566409 GCF_000442215.2 Lipotes vexillifer
CATGCTGGCACCTGATCTTGGACCTCTCAGCCTCTAGAGCTATGAGAAATAAATGTTTGTTGTCTAAGCCGCCCAGTCCATGGCAATTTGTTATAGCTGCCTGAGCTGACTGAGACACTGTCTATACTCCCTCCCAGGCAGTTATCTCATCTGTGTACGGGAATAGTAACACTGCCTGCTTCAGAGGGATGCTGTGAACAGTAAATGAGGAGACTGCCTCATGATTTTCTTTTTTCTTGCGGTACGCGGGCTTCTCACTGTTGTGGCCTCTCCCGTTGCGGAGCACAGGCTCCGGACGCGCAGGCTCAGCGGCCATGGCTCACGGGCCCAGCCGCTCTGCGGCATGTGGGATCTTCCCTGACCGGGGCACGAACCCGTGTCCCCTGCATTGGCAGGCGGACTCTCAACCACTGCGCCACCAGGAAAGCCCTGCCTCATGATTTTCAATGAAGAGTTAGTCACTGACTGCCCCACTGACTGTCCTCCATATCAGGATAAACTGGACTCCTTACTCTTCCCTTATAAGCTGCAAGCTTCCCCCATATGTACCTTTTTTCCATGTTCATCCATCTGCTTTTGGTATCCTCTCAGACTCCACAAGAGTGACTGTCACAATCCGGTCCCTAGAATGTACTCATCTTGCATAAATGAAATCTTACACCCAGGACCACAGCCCCCATTTCCCCCCCCGAGCCCCCAGCAAGTGCTCTTCCACTCCCTGCTTCTATGAGAATGACTATTTTCGATTCCTCATGTAAGTGGACTCATGCAGTATTGGTCCTTCTGAGATAGGCTTATTTCACTTACCATAACATTTCTCACATAGTCCATATACCTAGCAACACAGTATTGTGCACTTAAAATGTGTTAAGAAGGTAGAGCTCTTGTTAAATGTTCTCACAAAAACAGGGCTTCCCTGGTGGCGCAGTGGTTGAGAGTCTGCCTGCCAATGCAGGGGACACGGGTTCGTGCCCCGGTCCGGTAAGATCACACATGCCACGGAGCAGCTGGGCCCGTGAGCCATGGCCGCTGAGCCTGCGCGTCCGGAGCCTGTGCTCTGCAACAGGAGAGGCCACAGCAGTGAGAGGCCCGCGTACCGCAAAAACAAAAACAAAATTCTCCTAACCATTCTCCTTAAGATTAATTTCAATGGAAACTTTTCCTAAAGGCTTTTCTCATCCAATTCATGGGGAAAAATGCTTTTCTTTTAGTTATCTCTCACATTACTAGCACTTCTATTGCTGTACGTATCATTTTCTTCATTTGGTTGCAAATAGTTGGGTTTCTTTTATTTTGTTACTGGTCTGAAAACTTCCTGGAGGCTAAAATGGCCTTCTGCTCACATTTGTGTCTCCTGAGGTATCTATCACGGAGCTTGACACCAATGAGATACTATATGAGCACATTTTAAATTTCATATGATTAGTTCCTGGAGAGTTTTGCAATAAGTGCATATAAGAAGCAAAGTGGGTCTTCCCAATCACTCAACACAAGTACAAAAAAGAGTCAATTCCTTCAAGGTATGTTGCTTTGGCTTCCCTCTTAAATATCCAATTGGCTTTACAATGTGTACCTGAATCAGTTAACAAATGTAAGTTGTTTTTCTGAAAATTTAGTAACAAAATCAATGTTAAGGTAATTCAAGACTTACATTTGGCAATAATGTTTTTTTTTTTTTTATGATGCACTCTTAACTGACACATTTTCTTAAGAGAATTTTCAAGGGTTAGCCAATACATGAGGCAAAATTTAAAGCCCCATGTTTTTCCTAGAGTTGGAAAATGTGTCTTGGTCTAAAATCAAGTGAACTCAACCTGTATGTGCTGAGCAAATGTGGGCAGCAGAAGTCTCCCAGCAGTTTGATAACAATGTACCTTCCTGTCTCTCTATTACTTACAAAGTGGAAGGCAAAAAAGGATGTTACAATACAAACACAAGTTAAAATATATTCTGTGGAGAGTTTATATAGCTTATTAATCATGGTATATCCCTTATAAATTGTATTGTCATAATATTTCTCAGAAAACTGTTCTTACAGTCTTCCTGATAAGTACAAACAATGAACATGGCTTTCCTGATTATACAGACAGTATATAATATCACACACCTGGTATTTGGTATTATAATTTGTGTCTCGATATAGAGCAGAGTTTACCCTATTAAATGTAAGAGGAAACGGTATTCTTAACTATAATATATTTTTAAGGAAAGACCTTTGTCTTACTAATGTTATCCTTAGAAAATTCATATTCTTAGAGCACTTATTTCCAAATTGTATCAAATAATACAGATATCTAGAGTGATTTATATCAAGCACAAATATCGTGGTGATAGTAAGATCATTTAGACAATTTTATATCAAGTTGGCTGTTCTTTAGAAAATTTCACAAATATTTATTATTATGCAACTTATTGAGCCACGAGCTGTCCTAGGATGTTTGAGATACACAATTGAGAAAAAAAAAAAAAGATCTTTATACTCATATGTCTTACTTAGTATTTGAATACAACCAACACATTAGGAAATCAAATAAATTATATATTGTGATTGAAAATGGAAAGTGGTATGGAGGATATTTCCCAGTAAAATATATAATATATAGACGGATATTATCTTTCCCGTGGCCTGAAAATGGCATATGAAAAGTATATATTAAAATAAAATAAATGGTGAAAATGACAAGAACCTGGAGTCTCGAACATATTATGTTAGGGAATTATGAACCATATGTGTATTCTTTTAGTATCTTAAATGCTCTGAAAAATTATTCTTTTCCTTACAAAACTACCTGCAAGTCTTCCTTAACACATTCTATATTTTCCCTTAAAAAAAAAAAGATTCTTCTATCCTTAGATAGAATCATAAATTGGATGGCTTAGCCCCGTGGAATTCCTACAACATAACAAATGAATCTGAACGTATGGTTTGCACTCCCACAAGAAGGACTGAAGTCAGCACAGAAAGGTATTCCCATATGGTTTGTTATAGGATGATTCCCTACCAGTCACATTAATTATTTTAGAAGCTGAGAAAACATATTGGCAACTCACTCTACCAAGCATGCTGTACAAGTGTGAAGGAAATAGTTTGTTCTATGGGAAGGAATAGAAATGACTGCATATCACAAACTGCAATTCTGGACGCAGGTGTAAGATTATATGTTAGAGTATAAAAAATTATTCATATATTTGTCCTCTGCCATGTGGAGAGAGAATATAATGGTATCTTAGAGAATTCTAGTGTTTGTGTCTATATTAGAAACCAAGTTGCTGAATATCTGTTTGTAAGTCATTTAATCTCTCAGTGCATTTTAACAACTATTTTTGCAAATATAGGAATTATACTACTTTCCTCTGGCTTCTGTACTACTTTCCTAGGGTTGCCATAACAAATTACCAAAATCTTGGTGGCTTCAAACAATGGAAATTTATTCTCTCATAATTCTAGAGGCTGGAAGTCCAAAATCAAGAGGTCACAGAGCTGAACACTCTTTATAGGCTCCAGGGGAGAATTTATTCTTTGCCTCTTCTAGCTTCTGGTGGCTGCTGGGTTCCTTGGTTTGTGGCCACATCACTCCCATCTCTGTCTGTGTCTTCACATTGCCTTCTCCTCTGTGTGTCAAATCTCCTTTTGCATCACTCTTATGAGGACACTTACTGTTGGATTTAGGGCCCACCTGGATAATCCAAGATAAGCTTCTCCTCTCAGCATCCTTATTTGAATAACATATTTTGCCATATGAGACAATATTCTCAGGTTCTGGGGATTAGGATGTGGGCATCTATTTGGGGGGATCACCATTCATAAATGTCAGTTCTTACTCAACAAATACAATATAGTATCTGGAAACATAAATGGTACAATATTTGAGAAAATGTTCTCAGTTTTTCTGATAAGGTTGCTTTAAGGAAATGTTCGCTTTAAATTGAAAATAAATTAAAAAGCAAACCAAAACTTTCCTTAGGATTTTTCTGAACTAGGCTAATGTTCTCAAAATCTTATAAAAGTGAAAATGTGAGGCTCTTGTGTCCTTCCCTTCCCAGCAGTGGAGTTCCAGTTCTATTTATAACATATCGATTTATTTCAAATGAAAAGACTGAAGTGATCTTCTCTTGTTTTTCTCCTCTTTTTCTAGCTTTCAGATATAGATTCTTTGGCTGATTTTTTTCCTTTAATGCAGAAATATATCTTAAAGGAGAAATCATGAATGTTTGGACCATGATGGTAGCATTAATATACATTCAAGACTGCCCCCAAGAGTCTCCCAGGTCATAGTCAGTGTGATTGTACCTTGGTGCAGTGTGTGGTCAGTTTTGGAATTTGAATTATCACTCTTCCTTTTGGCACATATTAAAGTGTCTACAGAAACAGACTGCCTACTCTATTTATAGAATTTGAAGCCTGCCAGC
Source organism: Lipotes vexillifer (assembly GCF_000442215.2). Classification (NCBI taxonomy): domain Eukaryota; kingdom Metazoa; phylum Chordata; class Mammalia; order Artiodactyla; family Lipotidae; genus Lipotes; species Lipotes vexillifer. The sequence continues at coordinate 550,579 of NW_006787829.1, forward strand.
TCCTCTTGAATTGTTTTAATAATTTTCCGTAAACAAATACCATAGGATATGGCTGCATCTAACGGAGGACTCAATACATACATCTTTCAGCTTTAAAACAAACAGGATGACATTGTGCAATGTCTAATGATAAGGCAGTAATTGTAGACAGATGTGTTTTCCAAATTTAAGACTTTCCCAGAGGGTTCTCTGCAGTATTTCTAGTTAAATATTATAGATCAGTCAATGCAGCGGCATGTAGAAGTTAAAATAAAGCAAACCTTCAGAATGAGTATAAATGAACATTCGAAAAAGACAATATGTTTCCTACTATTTGCAAAAAATCTCAAAAATACATTGTAAGAACTTGTGTATTTTTCTAACTATGGAACACTTTTCTAGTATCATTTATGTGCAATTAAATATCTATGTGAGTGAAGAGCTAATTTTATTGCATTTTCTATCTTACATATTCTATGCCTGAGAATACTCTTTCTTGTTTGAATATCTCTTTTGAAATAATTCTTAAAACAAGTTATCTTCTGAATCCTAAATGGGGATCTATAATCTATTTTTCAATCACTGGTCACAAAATTAGTGTGTTTGCATAATTTTACCTCTGCTTAATCTCAGACTATATTTTTTACAGCCATTCTCATCACACACATTACGTATCAGGAATTAATGAAACATTCAAGAAAATACTGAGTACATAGCAAAGTTCCAAAAAAGGGATGATTTCATTATTTTCCATTACCTGGAATCATTTTGAGCTTTTAGAGAGCCAATGCACCTTTTAAAAAATTCCCTACTCATAAAATAAGAACATTTTAGCAGTTAAGAAGGAATGCAATACAAACACATCTTTGAGTATCCAGGGATTTTATGTTATATCTCAATATTCTCACTATCTACAATATATCACAATATTCTCTCAAAATCCAACTAATATCAGTATTATAAACAGCAGTGGTTACCAATAGGAAAATTGAGAGTAGTGAAATGTTGTGATCCAACCACCTTTCCAGATTTACACAATTGCTAGTTGATTTGAGGGACTGAATATGGCACCAGTGGTCATGCTGCTTCCTTTCTCCAGGCGGCAACACCAGTACACCACATTTTTCCTAAACTTACAGTCTCCATAGCGCTTAGTATGTTGTCTTTTCTATATTGAGTTCTTAAGGATGAATTAGCACTGACTTAGAAAGGTCATGAATACACGCTGCATGATAGAAAATTCATGTTTGTCGTCTATAATAATATCTTTGGTGTTTTCTAAGCTTAATAGACTATTATCTGAAACTCTGCAAAAACAGTTATATATTGAACTGTAGTTTATACATGACAAAAGTCTTTAAATTAATAGAAAAATTATTGTTTATTTTCCTAAACTTCTGAAATAATTTTGTGAGCCTAAAAATTGTGAACCAATTCTTTATTATTTCTAAGAGATGATTTTCCATAATACTTAAAATACCTCTTTCACAGCCCTTAACACATTGGAAAACCATTCATTTTGCTTGTCTTCTCTCTTGCATGAGAGAGAAAAGTGTTGGTAGCTAGGAATATATTGATTTTATTTTTGTATATCCAACATTTGCACGTAGCACCAAACACACTGTAGGTATTCCAAAAAAAAAAGAAGAAAATCTCGAATGAAGACAAATACATCATTAGCTTCCACCAGAAAAATATTATGACATCTCATTTCATAAATGCATAATAAGAAGTCTTGCCGGTTTGTCTTCAAACATGAACAATTTATCTTCTTTCTATTTAGAAAAAATGATAACAGAAGACTACTAGAGCTCAAAGGCCTTCTAAAGTTTGTCCATATAATCAGCCCTAATTTCAGTGTGAGGAAAGAGAAGCTCAATAATATTAAGTGACCTTTTCAAGTATCTGATTAGTGACACAGAAAGGAACATCTATTGATTCTTTGCTCTGTATATTGTAACTTCATATAATCCACTAAGCTATTCTCTACTTTGTGATTTCATTACACGACCTTCTCATATTAAAAGGTGTATTTATATTTAAAATATTCATTTAGTGTCTACTAGCATATTGGGCCTTGGTGAGGCATAAAGAATACAGATGAAGAAACAATTAAGTTATAGTAAAAGTGACAGGGTTTAGCTGGGAGAAGGTTATTCATGCCCTGTAGAAACTATGACTATATTCTTTTTACAATCTTGCTTCCATCAATAGCACATTTGTCCATCAAGAAACATGGCAATATAATGTATCAAGTAAATCCATGATGTTTGGTAAATTATTTTTAAATGCTTGTGGTTATGGTCACATCATATCACTTAAGACTGACAAGACTGCTTAAGAGGTGGCATATGTGTAGCAGAGGAAAAAGGATAAAATATGCTGAAAGAGCAAATGGAAAATGTAGTATTGTGTATACAGGAATGTATACTAGTGATGGAGCTGGAAACAGGAGTTACCTCTAAATGGGGACGAAAGACATTTTGGAGTGATGGAAATTTTTTAAAACAAAATTTTGTAGTGGTTATACAACTTGATACATTTACTAAAAGTCCTTGAATTTTATGTCTATAGTGGGTGCATGTTATGGTGTATTGGTCAACACAGCTGTTTTGAAAAAGCAACAAAACTAAGTCTGCTTCATTATTTTTTCCAAGACCCACCACTCCCTGTCCGCTCCCACTAAAATATATTGTCTTCACCATTAAAACAAATTTGAAAAGTAAAATGTTGGTGTTACTGATTTAGAATGAGTAAATATTTTTTCAGTTATTGGAAAATACAATAATTACATTTCTTTTTTTTTTGGGTACACGGGCCTCTCACTGTTGTGGCCTCTCCCGTTGCAGAGCACAGGCTCTGGACGCGCAGGCCCAGCGGCCATGGCTCACGGGCCCAGCTGCTCCGCGCCATGTGGGATCCTCCCGGACCGGGGCACAAACCTGTGTCCCCTGCATCGACAGGCGGACTCTCAACCACTGCGCCACCAGGGAAGCCCAATATTTACATTTTTCAAGTAAAAAAATAATAATTCTAGATATATGATTCTTTGGCTTAAATGCAATCATTTTGTTTAATCACATATTTTATATTCTCCGTGATATTATCAGTTTTTCATTGAAAAGCAACATTACTAAAGGCCCAAAGTGTCTTAGAGTTGGAAATCATGTGTGTGTCATTTCATTCATGTTTTTCCTTTCAGGTAAAAATCTTTCAGAAAGTCTATGTTTTAAGTTGGCTGCTAGCTTTAAATGTTACCATTATGTAATAGTATTCTTCAGGAGATATCATTTTCTATTTATGCACTGTGGTCAAATCTGAAAATTTTAGAAACACCAATTTATTTCAAATTTAAGAATGCACTTAATTTTCTTTTTTTCAATAAAGTATTATTTTAAATGAATTACATTTAGCTTATGGGTTCTAATCAATTAATTAAATATATCTGATTCTTCTTTTCATGCGACCATTTTATCCACTTATTGACACAATTTGAAAATTATAAATGACTTATTTGACCAGTGAGAAAACAACAGATGCACACATATCATAATTGTTGGAAGTTTTGGTTGCATATAGTATCCTATGTGCTTCCATATTCATAGGAAGGGGCAGTTGGGAAAGGATAAATAGTGCTTGAAGTGAGAGGGCAGAAACAACAGCTCTGTGCTTACTGCCTCCCACCTCTGTTTTTTCAGGACAAAGGACAAAGTGACCCCAAAAAAGCCAGTGAGACAAGAAGTGACACCATGTCATCTCACAAGACCTCCCTTCAGTTCTTTAAGGCAGTGACAGGAAGATCCAGTAAAGAGGTGTCATTTAAAATGACGTCACTGCACTGTACACCATCCAAAGTGCTCTGCACACATCCAACATAGATCATTCCACAGGTAAATATGCTTTTCAAAAACCATTTTAAATTTCCTTTTTCCCCCACAGGTAAGGACACACTATGGTGTTTTAGAAATTAATCAGAAGAATCTTGGAGTCTGGGAAATGATTTTTTTTTAATATTAGAAAGGGTATTATATTCAAAGGAGCGTGTATAAAACAGCACTTTTTTAATGGGAGGGGAAAAAAAGAAGGGTTTCCCTAGACCCTTGAAACTCATAATGAAAGCGAGTCCTCATAATCATTTCAGTGGAGAATCAGCAGGCTCTGCTCCAGTTCCCGGCAAAGGGAACGCTGAGCAAGGAGACCTAGATTTGTGTTTCCTCTTTCTCTTGCTTTTATGCGTTTTCAACTAGTCCCCATTTAATGATGCTCTTTTGTGGTGCAGCCCTTTTAACGTCAGGGCTGGGTGGGGGGCGAGGGAAGAAGGTAAACCCTCCAAGGTTAATTACTTCCTTGAACTCTTTCACTGATAAATGATGAATTTCTCCAGTGATGCTAGGGCTGTCAATCCTCTAAGGTGGGCTGCCCACTTAGTCCCACCCCAGCTTCCTTCTGTCAGCCTCCTCTTTTATGGTCCTCTTTGAAGTGCTGATTCAGGAGGACATACAGCAGTGAGATTCAACTAGGTATTGGCGCTAGGACACTTTTCAGGTGAGTCAACTATTAATCTCCTGGTGGATGACCTGTTTCTTATATGGCTCTCAGGGCCAGATGTTCAGTCTTTCCCTCACCCAGTATTTACCATTTAGGGAAGCCAAATGGTCACGAGTGTCCAAAATTGGTCAATTGCTGTGTAAGAGGAAAAGCTCAGCTTTTTAAAATATCAATGATTCTTATGTTTAACAGGTAATATTCTTAATATCATATTGGAATTTTACATAATTATTGTCACTACGTGATATCGTGAGCCATCTGATGTCTGTAGATCTTAAGGCATAACGAAATAACGCCCTGTTTTTACAGTTTAGGATTTAAGTTCCCTGAATCCTCCACAATAATACCCAAATTATCAGATGGATTTTGAGTCTGGATTTGCATTACATTATCAGTCTGTATTCATATTAAAAGAAATATTAAATAAACTTTTTTCTTATGGTTCATAATTTATTTTACATGTCACTTCTCCTAATTTTTCCTTTACATTTTTATTTGTGATCGTCTTCATCCGTAGTCATTAAAGCACAGAGCTAAGAAGTAAGGACTTTGAAATCTGCTCTTTCATAGCATCTCTGCTCTTCCTTGAGCACCTAGTTCAACTTTCTGTACCTCTATTTTCTTCAGTGCAAAAGTAAAAGAGGTGATATGAGTACCTACCTCAGAGAGTTGCTGTAAGGACTAAGTAAGGTAATACAATATAGTCCCTCTGTAGTGTAATATGCTGGGATGACATTACTATGAGATTTATGAAATAACCAGGGAGGATTTCTGCAGACAGCTGCCCTTAAGCCTGAGGGGTTGAACTAAAGTCCTCCAAATCTGCCACTGTCTTAGGAAGTCTTGCTGTGTTCTGTAGCCATAGTCAACTGTGAGTTAATACATCCTTGGGGAGGACTCTGTGCCTGGTGGCTGCTTTGGAAATCTGGCTACTCTGCTTCCCATTCAGTACAATCTTTTCTTATACCCTCATCTCCACGTCTCACCCACACGTTCCCATTAGAAGATAAGAACTTTAGTCTGTTATTTTCAATAGAGCAGGGGGAGGAAAGGATGGCTTGGGTTTGCAGTGGCGATGAGTTCAAGAGCAAAGCATGCATCGTATCGTAACCACATTGATTCATCACAGTGCTTTACCGTGTATGTAGGAAGGGATGAGAAAGCAGACTTAGACTTATTATGAGCATTACACGGAGTAGCTGTCATTAGTACTCGTACTATCATCACTATTGTCTTGATTCTTTCCTGCCGGTATTTCCAGGCTCATGGGACGGCAAAACGTGTTATTCCTCTTCTGAGCTCAATAATATGTATTTTATTTTTATACGATAAAAATTCTCTAATTATATATAGTTAAAAAATCACCCGTTTCATCCATTAAAGGGTTAGACTCTGGAGGTCAGTGCACAAGTTATTTCTTTAAAATCCATGCATCATTATACAGTTTGTGACACATTGTTAATACTCAAAAAATGCTTAACAAATAAATGAAATGTATATTTTAATCACCTTGGGAAATGTTGGTATGAAATTAATAAACTAATAAAAGATATAAAATGTGTCAAAATGAAAAATAAAAATGAGATTTTATTGAATACATTAACATTCTTCATGCTTATATTTTTTCATACAGCAGGTTCTTACTACTTATCTATTTTATACATATTAGTGTATATTTGTCAATCCCAATCTCCCAATTCATACCACCACCACCACCCCCCCCCCCCCCGCAAGCTTCTGATTTTGATTCAGTAGCTCTTGAGGGGGAGGGGTGGGCAGGAATTTGGTGGTGCTGACACTGCAGGTCTAAGGACCACACTTTGAGAACCACTAGCCTAGGATTGGAGATCCATGGGCTCAGGGCTCTGTGAGCCAGAACTCAGAGCTGTGCCTGACACAATCATCAAGAATGGAGCCCACTCTGGGTGCTCAGTTAATATTCAACTGACAATCCTAAAACCCGCCGCTTTCCCCACTTGGTGTCCATACGTTTGTTCTCTACATCTGTGTCTCTATTTCTGCCTGGCAAATTGGTTCATCTGTACCATTTTGCTAGATTCCACATATATGCGTTAACATACGGTATTTGTTTTTCTCTTTCTGACTTACTTCACTCTGTATGACAGTCTCTAGGTCCATCCACATCTCTACAAATGACCCAATTTCGTTCCTTTCTATGGCTGAGGAATATTCCATTGTATATATGTGCCACATCTTCTTTATCCATTTGTCTGTCATTGGGCATTTAGGTCGATTCCATGACCTGGCTATTGTAAACAGTGTTGCAATGAACATTGGGGTGCACGTATCTTTTTGAATTATGGCTTTCTCTGGGTATATGCCCAGTAGTGGGATTGCTGGGCCATATGGTAATTCTATTTTTAGTTTTTTAAGGAACCTCCATACTGTTCTCCATAGTGGCTGGAATATGTTAACGTTCTTAAGAAAGAAGAAGAGTTGGGCAAGTTGTACGTGTGCCTCAGTGGGGGAGGTGACTGATGGGGAAGATAGGAATGCGTGGGCAAAGTTAGGGGGAAATGATTAAAAGTCCTTTCATACCCGTAAGACTTACAGCTTAGGCCTTAACCTGCTTGAGTTCAGGAACTAGAGTTTAGCCTTGGCTCCTCTTGCTCATGGACCTAAATCCTTGCAGAGACCAGTGCTTGATTCCTCAACCACAGCAATGACAACAGCAATGGTGGACACAGGCAAATAAAAGGACCTCAAGATACATCAATAAATACAATAAATTCTAACTTGATTTTTTTTCTTGGCTCCAAAGTGATGTGTCCAGATATTACAAATTAATACTCTAATCAAATCATTTATCAGTCCAAGTCCAAAGAGTAATTGGTAAAAATACTGAACACCATGTCAACTTTAAAAAAATGCACAACATGAGAGTTGTGAGTTAAGTTTTATTTGGGGCAAAATGAGGAATATAGCCCAGGAGACAGCATCTCAGATAGCTCTGAGAAACTGCTCCAGGGAGGTAGTGGGGAAGGTCAGTGTATTTGTGACTTTGGTGAAGGGGGAGTACATGCAATCAAGCACACATGCTTTGCAGGTTTCTGCTAGTCTCGTGGAGGTTACTGCTAGTCACAAGGAACAGATGACACCATAAAGGATTTTAGTGCTTTTCTAGATATGAGGAGATGCAAGAATTGGGCTCATAAAATCAGCTCCTGGAAAAATCTAAACATCTGAAGACCTGTTTTTCCAGTTTTTGCCCGAGCACAGAGGGCCTCATTGCTGCTCTCCACCCTAAACCACTTTCAGGGGGTTTCAACAGCTGCAGCAACACATGATTTAATCCTTGTAGAGGTAGATGGCAAGTGCCAATGGCAAGTGCCAATATGTACTTGACAGAGCCCCCTCGTGGTCATAAATTTGACCATGCGTTGGGACCTTCAGTACCCTTCAGCTAAATAAATGCCTACTTGCAAAAACGCATGTTTTGAGAGATATGCCCAATAAGGATTTGGGCGTTTCATGATTTTTACTAGCTGTAGCAAAAGACAGCTTCTGTCCTCCACTCAAAGGCTTTCTAAATAGTCCAGATCCATAGGCTCTTCTCTTTCACCTACAGAATCTCTGACCAATAGTCTTTCTATAGAAATGGTCTTCATGAAAGTCAAAGGAATCACCAAGGATTTCCACAAAGACAGAAGAAAGAAGCTTATTTATAATATTCGACTTGGAGCTAAAGGAAAAGAGAAGATCTAAAAATAGAGAAAATATTTGTACAAGTAGATAATTCTACACAACCACAAAAATTCCAAAATCTTCAAAAAATATATAAACATTTCAAAAGAGGATTCCAAGAAGACAGCAGAGTAGGAAGCACCAGGAATCTGTCGCCCACTGAACTGGCAGAATCTGTCTCATGCAACTGTCTTGCAACTCTGGAGTATGTTGAAGGCTTACATAGTAAGTTAGGGTGAATTATGGTCAATTTCAGCTTTTCTTTGTCAACCTTTATAATGAAGGTATTTAAGGGACAGTTTCCCCTACTGACCATGAAGAGCAACCATCCTTTCCATTTGTCTAACTCTGTTACATGTCATGAAGTATCTGAGTTCAGAGAGTGTGACATAATGTCTGACCATATACCAAGGGTTTGACAAAATGTGCTCTTGAATTAATTGTAAAACTTCCCAGCAATTGATGGAATCATTAAGAACAAAGATTAAGTTGTTTTCTTTCATTGTATTCTAACACTAGCAATGTAGTTCCAAGAAAATATATTGATTTGATTATAATAATTGATACTTTACCTGCAGATAGAATTTCAGGTTGGAAAATGATCCCCTGAAGGATTTTAAAGACACGCTTCCATTGTGTTTTAGCTTCCATGATGTTACTGAGAAATCCGATGACTCTGATTACTTTGTATATGGTCTTATATCATTATTCCTTTCTGTCTGGCAAAATTATTAAAAAAAAAGAGAACTTGTCTCTAGAGTCCTTTGTATTATTCACATCATTTTATATATGGTATTACATAATGGAGTGAATAGATATTAAAATGAGAGCAACATATTTATTAAAATATTAGGAAGTTATTTTCATTTTATACTCAAAATTTTAAAAATAGTAAAACAGGGCTTTCCTGGTGGCGCAGTGGTTGAGAGTCCGCCTGCCGATGCAGGGGACACGGGTTCATCCAGAAGGATCCCACATGCCGCGGAGCGGCTGGGCCCGTGAGCCATGGCCGCTGAGCCTGCGCGTCCGGAGCCTGTGCTCCGCAACGGGAGAGGCCACAACAGTGAGAGGCCCGCGTACCGCAAAAAAAAAAAAAAAAAAAAGTAAAACACCTAATTTTTTAATCAATAGTGAGTTCAACTAATAATTGGTACGATATGGAAAACAAAGCAAATATTTCTATTAAGAGTAATTTGAGGGGAGACCTTCAAGACTCAAGATGGTGGAGGAGTAAGATGTGGAGATCACCTTCCTCCCCACAAACACATCAGAAGTACATCTACATGTGGAACAGCTCCTACAGAACACCTACTGAACGCTGGCAGAAGACCTCAGACTTCCCAAAAGACAAGAAACCCCCCACGTACCTGGGTAGGGCAAAAGAAGAAAGAAAAAACAGACAAAAGAATAGGGACGGGACCTGCACCTCGGGGAGGCAGCTGTGAAGGAGGAAAAGTTTCCACACGCTAGAAGCCCCTTCGCGGGCGGAGACTGCGGGAGGCGGAGCGGGGAGCTTCGGAGCCGCGGAGGAGGGCGCAGCCCCAGGGGTGCGGAGGGCAAAGCGGGGAGATTCCCGCACAGAGGATCAGGGCCGACCGGCGCTCACCAGCCCGAGAGGCTTGTCTGCTCACCCGCCGGGGCGGGCGGGGCTGGGAGCTGAGGCTCGGGCTTCGGTCGAGGCGCAGGGAGAGGACTGGGGTTGGCGGCGTGAACACAGCCTGCAGGGGGCTAGTGCACCACGGCCGGCCGGGAGGGAGTCCAGGAAAATGTCTGGAGCTGCCGAAGAGGTAACAGACCATTGTTTCAGGGTGCACGAGGAGAGGGGGTTCAGAACACTGCCTAAACGATCTCCAGAGAAGGGCATGAGCCACGGCTATCAGCGCGGACCCCAGAGACGGGCGTGAGATTCTAAGGCTGCTGCTGCCGCCACCAAGAAGCCTGTGTGCGAACACAGGTCACTCTCCACACCTCCCCGCCTGCCCCAGGAGCCTGTGCAGCCCGCCACTGCCAGGGTCCCGTGATCCAGGGACAAGTTCCCTGGGAGAACGCATGGCACGCCTCAGGTTGGTGCAGTGTCACGCCGGCCTCTGCCGCCGCAGGCTCGCTCCACACTCCGTGCCCCTCCCTCCCCCGGCCTGAGTGAGCCGGAGCCCCCGAATCAGCCGGCTCCTTTAACCCCGTCCTGTCTGATCAAAGAACAGATGCCTTCAGGGCACCTACACGCAGAGGCGGGGCCAGATCCAAAGCTGAGCCCCGGGAGCTGTGAGAACAAAGAAGACAAAGAGAAATCTCTCCCAGCAGCCTCAGGAGCAGCGGATTAAAGCTCCAGAATCAACTTGATGTACCTGCATCTGTGGAATACATGAATAGACAACGAATCATGCCAAAATTGAGGAGGTGGACTTTGGGAGCAACTGCAGACTTGGGGTTTTCTTTCTGCATCTAATTTGTTTCTGGTTTTATGTTTATGTTAGTTTAGTATTTAGAGCATATTATCATTGGTAGATTTGTTTATTCATTTGGTTGCTCTCTTTTTTATGTGTATGTGTATGCTTCTTTGTGTGATTTTGTCTGTATAGCTTTGCTTTTATCATTTGTCCTAAAATTCTGTCTGTCGGTTTTTTTGTTTTTTGGGTTTTTTTAGTATAGTTTTTAGTACTTGGTATCATTGGTGGATTGGTTGTTTGGTTTGGTTGCTCTCTTCTTTTTTTCTTTCTTTTTTTTCTTTTTTTAATTACTTTTCAATTTTTTAAATTTTTAATAACAATGTTTTTTATTTCTTATATTAGTAACTTGATTTTATTTTATTTTTTTCTTTCTTTCTTTCTTTTTTTCTTTCTCCCTGTTCTTCTGAACTCTGTGGCTGACAGGGACTTGGTGCTCGGGCTGGGAGTCAGGCCTGAGCCTCTGAGGTGGGAGAGCCGAGTTCAGGACATTGGTCCACCAGAGACTTCCCAGCCTCACATAATAACAAATGGCAAAAGCCTTCCCAGAGATCTCCATCTCAACACTACGACCCGGCTCCACTCAATAACCAGCAAGCTACACTGCTTGAAACCCCATGCCAAAAACTAGCAAGACAGGAACACAACCCCACCTATTAGCAGAGAGGCTGCCTAAAATCATAATAAGGTCACAGACACCCCAAAACACAGCACCGGACGTGGTCCTGCCCACCAGAAAGGCAAGATCCAGCCTCATGCACCAGAACACAGGCACCAGTCCCCTCCACCAGGAAGCCTACACAACCCACTGAACCAACGTTAACAACTGGGGACAGACAGCAAAAACAACGGGAACTACGAACCTGCAGCCTGCGAAAAGGAGACCCCAAACACAATAAGTTAAGCAAAATGAGAAGACAGAGAAACACACAGCAGATGAAGGAGCAAGGTAAAAACCCACCAGACCAAACAAATGAAGAGGAAGTAGGCAGTCTACCTGAAAAAGAATTCAGAGTAATGATAGTAACGATGATCCAAATCTTGGAAACAGAATGGAGAAAACACAAGAAACGTTTAACAAGGACCTAGAAGAATTAAGAGCAAACAAACAATGATGAACCACAATAAATGAAATTAAAAATTCTCTAGAAAGAATCAACAGCAGAATAACTGAGGCAGAACCATGGATAAGTGACCTGGAAGATAAAACAGTGGAAATAACTACTGCAGAGAAGAATAAAGAAAAAAGAATGAAAAGAATTGAGGACAGTCTCAGAGACCTCAGGGACAACATTAAACACACCAACATTCGAATATTAGGGGTCCCAGAAGAAGAAGATAAAAAGAAAGGGACTGAGAAAATATTTGACGAGATTATAGTTGAAAACTTCCCTAATATGCAAAGGAACTAGTCAATCAAATGCAGGAAGTGCAGAGAGTCCCATACCGGATAAATCCAAGGAGAAACACACCAAGACACATATTAAGCAAACTATCAAAACTTAAATACAAAGAAAAAATATTAAAAGCAGCAAGGGAAAAGCAACAAATAATGTACAAGGGAATCGCCATAAGGTTAACAGCTGATATTTCAGCAGAAACTGCAACCAAAAGGGAGTGGCAGGACATATTTAAAGTGATGAAAGGAAAAAAACTACAACCATGATTACTCCACCCAGCAAGGATCTTATTCAGATTCAAAGGAGAAACTAAAACTGTTACAGACAAGCACGAGCTAAGAGAATTCAGCACCACCAAACCAGCTTTACAACAAATGCTAAAGGAACTTCTCTAGGCAGGAAACACAAGAGAAGGAAAAGTCCTACAATAACACACCCAAAACAGTTTAGAAAACGGTAATAGGAACATACATATCAATAACTACCTTAAATGTAAATGCATTAAATGCTCCAACCAAAAGATAGACTGGATGAATGGATACAAAAACAAGACCCATATATATGCTGTCTACAAGAGACCCACCTGAGACCTAGGGACACATACAGACTGAAAGTGAGGGGATGGAAAAAGATATTCCATGCAAATGGAAATCAAAAGAAAGCTAGAGTAGCAATTCTCGTATCAGACAAAATAGACTTTAAAATAAAGACTATTACAAGAGACAAAGAAGGACACTACATAATGATCAAGGGATCAATCCAGAAGAAGATATAACGATTGTAAATATTTATGTACTCAACAGAGGAGCACCTCAATACATAAGGCACATGCTAACAGCCATAAAAGGGGAAATGGACAGTGACACAATCATAGTCGGGGACTTTAACACCCCACTTTCACCAATGGACAGATCATCCAAAATGAAAATAAATAAGGAAACACAAGCTTTAAATGATACATTAAACAAGGTGGACTTAATTGATATTTATGGGATATTCCATCCAAAAACAACAGAATACACTTTCTTCTCAAGTGCTCATGGAACATTCTCCAGGATAGATCATATCTTTAGTCACAAATCAAACCTTGGTAAATTTAAGAAAACTAAAATCATATCAAGTATCTATTCTGAACACAACTCTACGAGACTAGATATCAATTACAGGAAAAAAATCTGTAAAAAATACAGACACGTGGAAGCTAAACAATACGCTACTAAATAACCAAGAGATCACTGAAGAAATCAAAGAGGAAATCAAAAATTATCTAGAAAAAAATGACAATGAAAACATGATGACCCAAAACCTACGGGATGTAACAAAAGCAGTTCTAAGAGGCAAGTTTATAGCAATACAATCCTACATTAAGAAACAAGAAACATCTCAAACAATCTAACCTTACACCTAAAGCAATTAGAGAAAGAAAAACAAAAAAATCCCCAGTTAGCAGAAGGAAAGAAATTATAAAGATCTGATCAGAAATAAATGAAAAAGAAATGAAGGACACAATAGCAAACATCAATAAAACTAAAAGCTGGTTTTTTGAGAAGTTAAAGAAAATTGACAAACCATTAGCCATACTCATCAAGAAAAAAAGAATACTCAAATCAGTAGAATTAAAAACGAAAAAGGAGAAGTAACAACTGACATTGTAGAAATACAAAGGATCATGAGAGATTACTACAAGCAACTATATGCCAATAAAATGGACAACCTGGAAGAAATGGACAAATTCTTAGAAAAGCACAACTTTCTGAGACTGAATCAAGAAGAAATAGAAAACATAAACAGACCAATCACAAGCACTGAAATTGAAACTGTGATTAAAAATCTTCCAACAAACAAAAGCCCAGGAACAGATGTCTTCACAGATGAATTCTATTAAACTTTTAAAGAAGAGCTAACACCTATCCTTCTCACTCTTCCAAAATATAGCAGAGAGAGGAACACTCCCAAACTCATTCTGTGAGGCCACCATCACCATGATACCAAAACCAGACAAAGATGTCACAAAGAAAGAAAACTACAGGCAATATCACCAATGAACATAGCTGCAAAAATCCTCAACAAAATACTAGCATACAGAATCCAACAGCACATTAAAAGAATCATACACCATGATCAAATGGGGTTTATCCCAGGAATGCAAAGATTCTTCAATATACGCAAATCAATCAAGGTGATACACCATATTAACAAACTGAAGGAGAAAGACCATATGATCATCTCAATAGATGCCTAAAAAGCTTTTGACAAAATTCAACACCCATTTATGATAAAAACCCTCCAGAAAGTAGGCATAGAGGGAACTTACCTCAACATAACAAAGGCCATGTATGACAAACCCACAGCCAACATTGTCCTCAATGGTGAAAAATTGAAAGCATTTCCTCTAAGATCAGGAGCAAGACAAGATTGTCCACTCTCACCACTATTATTCAACATAGTTTTGGAAGTTTTAGCCACAGCAATCAGAGAAGAAAAAGAAATGAATCCAAATTGGAAAAGAAGAAGTAAAACTGTCACTGTTTGCAGACGACATGATACTATACAGAGAATCCTACAAATGTTACCAGAAAACTATTAGAGCTAATCAATGAATTTGGTAAAGTAGCAGGATACAAAATTAATGCACAGAAATCTCTCGCATTCTTATACAGTAATGATGAAAAATCTGAAAGAGAAATTAAGGATACACTCCCATTTGCCATTGCAATATAAAGAATAAAATACCTAGGAATAAACCTACTCAAGGAGACAAAAGACCTATATGCCGAAAACTATGACACTGATGAAAGAATTTAAAGATGATACAAACAGATGGACAGATATACCATGTTCTTGGATTGGAAGAATCAACATTGTGAAAATGACTCTACTACCCAAAGCAATCTACAGAATTAGAACAAAAAATTTCACAATTTGTGTGGAAACACAAAAGACCCCAAATAGCCAAAGCAATCTTGAGAAAGTAAAACGGAACTGTAGGAATAAATCTCCCTGACTTCAGACTGTACTACAAAGCTACAGTAATCGTGACAGTATGGTACTGGCACAGAAACATAAACGTAGATCAATGGAACAAGATAGAAAGCCCAGAGATAAATCCATGTACATATGGTCACCTTATCTTTGATAAAGGAGGCAAAAATATACAGTGGAGAAAATATAGCCTCTTCAATAAGTGGTGCTGGGAAAACTTGACAGCTACATGTAAAAGAATGAAATTAGAACACTCCCTAACACCATACACAAAAATAAACTCAAAATGGATTAAAGACCTAAGTGTAAGGCCAGACACTATAAATCTTTTAGAGGAAAACATAGGCAGAACACTTTATGGCATAAATCATAAAGCTTCAGGGCTTTAATTAGGGACACAGTCATGGCCTGAATTAGGCCTAGCATCATGGCTTGAGTTAGGCCTAGCATCATGGACTGAGTTAGGACTAGTATCAAGGCCTTCGTTAGGGACAGTGTCTTTGTCTCAGTTAGGACTAGTAATAGGGCCATACTTAGGGACCTTGTCAGGACCTTGGTAAGAGATGCCTCAGGACATTAGCTAACGATAGTTTCAGGACTTTAGTTATTGAGGGTAGCAGGGCCTCCCTTTGGGACAGCTTCAGGGCCTTAGTTAGAGACAGAGTCAGGGCTTGAATTAGGACTAGCATCAAGGCCTTAGTTAGGGACAGCATCATGGTTTAGCTATAATCAGAGTCAGGACATTATCTAGGGACAGCAAAAGGGAAAGAGCT
>NW_006787829.1:566419-657279 GCF_000442215.2 Lipotes vexillifer
CAAGAAATTATTGGGAGCGTCAGGACCTTAATTAGCACCAGCATCAGGGACTGAGGTAGGGAGAGCATCAGGGTTTACTTAGGGACATTGTCAAAACCTTGGTAAGAGATGTATCAGGACATAACTTAGGGATCGTGTCAAGATTTCAGTTATTGATGGCAGAAGAGGCTATGTTAGGGAAAGCTTCAGGGCCTTCATTAGGGACAGAGTCAGGGCATGAATTAGGCCTAGCATCAATGCCTGAGTTGGGCCTAGCATCAGGGCCTTAGTTGGGGACAGTGTCAGGGCCTGTGTTAGGACTACTGTCAGGGCCTTAGTTAGGGACAGCATCAGGATCTTAGTTTAAGACATTGTCAGGGCCCGAGTTATGGACAGCATCAGAGCCTGAGTTAGGCACAGCATCAGGGCTTACTTAGCGACAGTGTCAGGACCTTGGTAAGAGATGTGTCAGGACATTATACCCTAAGAAAACCATAATTCAAAAAGAGTCACATACCACAATGTTCATTGCAGCTCTGTTTACAATAGCCAGGACATGGAAGCAACCTAAGTGTCCATCAACCGATGAATGGATAAAGAAGATGTGGCACGTATATACAATGGAATATTACTCAGCCATAAAAAGAAATGAAATTGGGTCATCTGTAGTGAGGTGGATGGACCTAGAGTCTGTCATACAGAGTGAAGTAAGTCAGAAAGAGAAAAACAAATACCGTATGCTAACACATATATATGGAATCTAAAAAAAAGAACAACAAAATGGTTATGAAGAACCTAGGGGCAGGATGGGAATAAAGACACAGACCTACTAGAGAATGGACTTGAGGACATGGGGAGGGGGAAGGGTAAGCTGGGACAAAGTGAGAGAGTGGCATGGACATATATACACTACCAAATGTAAAATAGATAGCTAGTGGGAAGCAGCCGCATAGCACAGGGAGATCGGCTCGGTGCTTTGTGACAACCTAGAGGGGTGGGATAGGGAGGGTGGGAGGGAGACACAAGAGGGAGAAGATATGGGGATATATGTATATGTATAGCTGATTCACTTTGTTATACAGCAGAAACTAACACACCACTGTAAAGCAATTATACTCCAATAAAGATGTTTAAAAAAAAAGAAGAGTAATTTGCTAAATATGTTGTAGAAATTAACAATACATTTAATCACTGTAGTAGGCAAACCATAGGGGAATTTTACTGGGATAAATTTTTATACAATTTAAATTTTATTTGCTTTATTATCTCAAGGTTTACGCCACAGAGTGATTTACCTTGGCAAAGCACTAACATTATTTTTAGTATGTTTGATTATAGAAAAAATAAGGTTTCTGTTTTCCATATACTATCACAGCTTAAGGGAAACTGTGTTTAGCTATTTCATCAAGGAAGTGAAGACGTTACCTGAGTTTCTGTAATTACCTGAGTGCTTGTTTATAGCAATAGTATTGTGGTAGATGACTATATTTGGAAAAAATAAAAGACAAATTCAGATGTTAGATCAGTTGGATGTATTCATTTTGACTGTGTATGAAATGTGTTCTCAAATTAATATTTATCATTCTATTGTCTACTCAATTTACATGACCCAAATATTTGTTTTTCTCACAAAATATTTGGCCCTGTGAAGAAGATGGTACATTATTATGTCAATTAATTTTTTTACATCCATCAAATGCTATTTTAAGCTTTAAAAAGGATTAGCAGAAGCAAATTCATAAACAATGTTACTATGACTTTTATTCAAATAATAAATTGGGGGAAAGCAAGACAGAGTGAGTGAGAGAGAATGCTTTGTGTATTCATTCTTGGTAAATGAAAATATTTGTGTAGAGTTTTAAAAAGAGTCACATTTAATGAAGGCCATATTTTGGTCAGAAGATTTTAATTTTTCATAGTCCTTTGTGTGTTTGTTACCATTCTCTTTCTGGCGTGTGTTCCTCAATGAAGTTTGTTTGAATGACACCAAAAAAGAATCAATTAGGATATTTTAAAAACCAGATAAAAGGGTTTTTTTCCAATTAGATTTGACTAAAAGGACTAGACAATTTAATGACACTTTGTATAGCATTTCCTGACTGATTTGCTATATATAACAAGACAGTGCCTAGAAAAGTGACTGTCATGTAAGAGGCAACATAAATACAGTCTCATTCCTTAGTCTTTTCTTTACTCATAAGGCATATATTGAAGATATTTCTCCTGAGATGGCAAAATTATTATGGAGCTTTGTAAATTTTGCCTATCTTGAGACAATGAACATGGCTTGTGTTCAGATTAATATTTGCCTGCAGAATGGCAGTTGACAGGAAAATAATTATCATTACGTTGGAATGTGTTCCATCCTAAGTAGCATGTGCAGTTATCATGACGTTTTGCTTCACTCCAAAATATGACTCTATCTAACTATATTTGAATGTGGATTTTCAAAAATAAAATATAACTAGAAAAATACATACATATATATATATATATATATATATATATATATATATATACACACACATGCACAGAATGAACTGCAAGCTTTGCCATGGGGCTTCCTCAGGCTATTTTAAATTGCATAATACCTCATCACCCACTGGCTCAGCCCCAGACAGCACGCAGACAGTAGGGCACATTATTGAAGCTGTAATAAATAACAGGTTCAAAATGCTGATATCAAAATTTGTGTCATGTTTAAAAACAGCAAGAAAAAGAAATATAGCATGCAAGGTTTTTTTCCTTTAGAAGGTTAGAAATTGGATTTGCTTTATAATCTTTTATAAAATATATTTTATGCAAATGAAATGTATTCTAATATTCTGTTTAGTGAAGCACAGTTAGCTTTAATGTTAAGAGACAGAATTTGATCCCTTCTTAAGGATGCTGGCTCTCCTGGAAACATTCTAATCAAATCGAGAACTTCTTATATGACGTATGGGAACCTGAATTTATCAAAAATTGTATAAATAGCATATGCACTTCTAGTGAGATCCCCTTGCCTCTGTTGTCCTGAATGTATTTGTCTTGCAAATAATTTGGAAATAAATTCCTAAGATTGTTAAATACAACTGACACTTTTGGAGTAAAGGCAAGTGCTTTGTTTCTGCTATGACATAAAAACCCCATTGATATTTAAGAGTTTGCTCTTCAATATAAGCTAGAAATTCAACCCAGGCTGTATATGAATGTTGTATATTCATTATTAATCTTGCATAAGAATTCTAAAGTAGTGGTGATTCTCCTTGACCCTAAAATCCTCAATTATTTTAAGGAATGTCAGGCAATAGGAAAATACCCATTTTATAATGTTCAGGCCATTGGACTCATAGGTTGTAATGCAAGTGTCCCCCGTACGTTGTCTCACTCATCTGTGAAAGCGTTGCTTGGAGACTGCCCCATTGAAATGACAATGACTGTCAGACACGTCCAACTCCAAAGGCATTTTATAACAAAGTGTGTTGATCATCACAAACAGTATTAATGGAAGGAACTAGGGAAAACCCACTCTGACGTGTTTCTCAAGTCTTTAACCTTCTAAGGATTGGGAGACCTTTACTTTTCTGGCATTTTCATTAAGCCTCTAACACAGCATGTTGACACGTGGTGCAGAGAGTTCAAACACAGCTCCGTGACCACCACATGTGGCGCGTGTGTACATGCAATTTCCCACTGTCAGCTGCATGGTGACATCGAGGCCACATCCACCCTTTTGTACCTGACATATCAATGTTCGATCAGGCATCCTTTGCTGTCTCCTTTCACAGAGGAGAGACCCAGGGCAGTTAATGGAGGTGAGGTGGCATGTAGTCATTTGTGTTTCTCAGATGTGGCATCATGCATTATACAGGGCAGAGAAGAAATTGAGCTGAAGCAGAGGTGCGATGGTTGAATGACAGGGAAGGGAGTAAATTAAGGAGAAGCATGAATTTAATCCGTTTGAGATATGAGTAAGCCCCCCCCACACCAAAGTATCTTACTCATAACCTGGAGCCAGAATTCATTCAGTAAGAATTTTCCTGAAATAATTTTAAAACAGAAGATTAGAGTAACACAGTCCAAAAATACATTTCCAAAGGAAATGGCTATAATTAAAATGTGCAAAGAAAAGAGAAGGAGAAAAGTTAAACGAGGGCATTCCTTTATATTGGCCTTTCTATAAAAATAGATTTTAGAACTCATGAATATATGGGGTTTCTAGTATCACAGGCTATTTCATAAAGTAGGTTAAATTCTAATACTAATTCAAGTGCTTTAACTTTTTAAAAATGCTCTTTTCATATGGTTCCAAGTATTTTTATACATGTGTATTCCTGACTATGTGCATTTATTGCTACAATAATTCAGTTGAATAATGTAATTAACATCATGTTACCTGATGAATTATTTAAAAGAAGGCAGGTGGAAGACACAAAGAACTTTATCCTGCATAAGGACAGAGGCCTGAAGTTAAGTCTTATTAACTGGAGAATCCAGGACCAGGCCATCAGTGTGGCAATATAAGACTTGGCTAGAGATTCTAGAAGGAAGTGCAAAGAAAGGCAAAGAAAGGACACAGAGAGGTGACAGCCAAAATTGGCAGATAACAGGATAAGGTGCAAACATCACTGGGAAGGTCCATGAAACAGTTGCAGCCAGAGTGCCTGGTCATAGGCCCTTTGAAAATGTTCCAGGAGAAAACTCTATGGACTGTAATTTGTGTACTCTATAATATTTTACTTTGCCCTTGGCCTTTCAAGATCCAGCCTGAACACTGTTCTCCAAAGACCATGTCAGCAGATCTGCTGGGATTTTAAAGCAGACTTGCCATGCAGGTATGTGCATGAAGAGCCCAGGAAGGAATTTCTTATGGCCAGAAAGATGTGTTCAATTTATCTTAAATTAATGGCTCAGTATCAAAGAGACCACTGGCTTTGATCAGAGTAGAATGAGTGTGTGAGATCAGTGTACGACTCTGACCCCACTGCTCTGTAATGGAATTTTTTCAGAGCTCTGATAAGAGAAAACAGGAAAATCAAGCTGTTCTAATAAATAAATAAATAAATAAATAAATAAATATACACATATATAAATAATATATTTTTATTTTATTTGTATATTTTTATATATTATATAAAACCACAAAGAAATACTAATCTTTTGCCTAAGCCACATAGTGTATAACAAGTTGAGGTGAAAGACACTTTTGTCTACGTGTGACTTCTCTTGAAATATGTTGGAGTATGCAATGGGAGGTAAGAACATAGTACATTCAATCAACAGTCTTGAGACAGGAGCTACCCAGACTCAAGCAATTAGCCAAACATGTCTCAATATGAAGCAGGAAAAATTAATGTAAAACAACATATCAGAATTTCACAGTGTGGTTCAATGAGAGAGAAAGATTAAGAGGGGGTGGGACACAGGGCATGTTATATGGGTAGAAGTCTTATATTCACAGGTATGTATTTGGAGGAGACTGAGATGGTGGAGTATTTCTGGAATATGTATGAGATAAAAATGGGAATTTAATTCATTATTGGAACTTTTTAAGGAGAGAAAAGCTGTGGTAAGGACATTGCTAACAAGGGACAAAGTCAAAATAATCTATTTCCCTTTTGTTGTGAGATTAGTTTACCTGCTGCTTGGTCCATACTGTGAGACAATAAATTATGCCTAAACCAATTTAGCCCACAGAAGGCTATTTACGTGAATAGAATTATAGTTTGCACTTTTACTTATGATCTCTGTTAGGAAATTACAAGTATGGGGACTCAGACACAGGACACATAGCACTCAAATACACAACGGTCAATTTCTAACAGCTGATGGTAATGGGGGGATCAGTTTATTGGGAAGAAGGCTGCTATTTTTAAATCACAAATGAGGCACAGCATTCAAATTAGATAAGCAAAAAGGAAATGTTTTGCTTAGGACCAAATTTTGTCCCAGCGTTCTTTGAATCTCTCGTGATTATAATCAGAAACAGTCCTTATATAGGATGTGAGGTTGAGGGCTTAAAAGTGACCTCAATTTTTAGAAGAACACAACTGAATGCTAGGCAGAGACTGACATAACTAGAAACTTAGCCACATGGTAAATGTTCTAGTTACCTTTTTTATGGTTATAAAAATGTAAAATAAAATATAAATGGTGGAATATTAAAGAATTCTTCCCATGCACTAAGTGGTAATTTATTTTTTACTTATTTTTATCTGTTCATTATTGGTCATTTTTTATTATTTGATTATTACAAATATACAGAGAATCCCAAATGTAGTTTGTCATTATTTTTATAACAAAGTGAGTTTAACTACCATGCAAGACAAATATAGAAAAAGAAAAAAGAAATATTTAATAACATCTGTCATGCTCTTCTCTTCATTACAGCACCTAAGTTAATCACTATTCTAACTTCTATCTCCATAGGTTGGGTCTACCTTTCCTGAAAGTTATATAAGTCAAATCACATACTGTGTATACTTTTGTGTCTGGATTCTTCCCTTCTAAATTATGCTAGTGGAATTCTTCCTTTTTTTTTTTTTCATGTAGCAAACAAATTATCTATTGGTGACAAAAGAAATTATCCCCCATACATAGTGGCTTAAATCAACCATACTTCCTTCCTATCTCTCCCAGTTTCTGTAGAGGTTGATAGACCGAGCGTCTCTTTGTTCTACTCAGAATCATCTAGTTTGGTTTGAAGGCTGAGTGCTGGGATCATTTCACTAAATCCCATGTCTAATGCCTGGGGTGGAAAGACTCAAATAGTTGGGGGCTGGCAAAGCTGGTCTTGGATTGCACCCTCTCTCTAATTCTATGTCTGAGATGGCAGAGTGGATTAAAAATATATATGATTTAACTATATGCTGTCTAGAAGAAACACATATATGTGTGAAAGAAAATAAAAATTTAATATATCAAAATATGAAGACAGTTACATAGCAGTGAAAATGGCAATACCAGTAGATTGTAGTGAGTATATTGTAATAACAAAAACAACCATTAATAAAATTATGTAAATGAATACACTAAGAAAGAAATCAGTACTGACAGATATTTAGAACACTGTGTGCATTAAGACTATAAACCTATTTACAATAAAAAATAGAAAAAATTCTTAGGTTTTAGGACTAGGCAGAGAGACCTGACATCAAAAGCATGACCCATAAAGAAAAAAAGAAAAAGATAAACTGAAACTCATTAAATTAAAAAAAAAATAAAGAAAAAGCCCTGTTTAGAGGATGTAGAGAAGCTACAGACTAGGAGAAGATATTTGCTGATCACATATTGGACAAAGATGTATTATCTAGAATATATAAAGAGCTCTGAAAATACAAGCATTAAAAATCAAAAACAGGGGGCTTCCCTGGTGGCTCAGTGGTTAAGAATCCGCCTGCCAATGCAGGGGACACGGGTTCGATCTCTGGCCCAGAAAGATCCCACATGCCGCGGAGCAACTAAGCCCGTGCACCACAACTACTGAACCTGCGCTCTAGAGCCCGCGAGCCACAACTACTGAAGCCCGCGCGACTAGAGCCCGTGCTCCGTAACAAGAGAAGCTACCACAATGAGAAGCCAGTGCACAGCAACAAAGACCCAACGCAGCCAAAAAAAAATCAAGAACAAAAGAAGTCAATTAGAAAATGATCAAAAGACTCGAAGAGAGATTTACTTAGGAGAACATACAGATCATAAATAAACACATGAAGAGATATTCAACATTTTTAGTCCTTAAGGGAATGTGAAATAAAAGGACACTGAGATGTCACACCTACTAGAACAGCTAAAATTTAAAAAAAAAAGAAAATGGCACTAATATCAAATGCGGAAAAGGATGTGAAGAAATGGATCACTTTGCTGCTGGGACTGTAAATGGTTCAGTCCCTCTGGAAAAGTGTATGGAAGTTCTTTTCTAAATTAGACAATCACGTGTCATGTGATCAAGCAATTTTATTCTTGCATATTTATCCCAGAGAAATTAAATCTTATACAACACAAAAACCTATACTCAAATATATGCAAAAGTTTTATTTGTGATAGCCCCAAACTGGAAACAGCTCAGATGTCTTTCAACTGAAGGATGCTTGAATAGAGTAAGTCCATACCATTCAGCCAAAAAAAAGGAACGTATTCTTGACTCTGCAGTTTATGGATCTCAAGGATTTTATGCTGAGGGAAAACAGCCAACTTTCCTGACATGACAAAAGTAGGTTGCCAGGGAGGGAGGTATACCTGTGGCTGTAAAATGAATGCATGTGAAACTGATGAAATCTGAATAAGACTGATGGATTGTATCAATGCCATGTTCCTGGATGTGATATATTTAGCAAGATATTACAATCGGGGGGAATCTGAGTAAACATTATAGAGGATCTCCTTGTATTCTTCAGGGAAATCTATAAATATGCCAAAATTCATAGATTATAAAAAGTAAAACAATAACAACACACTGAGATGGATACATCAAGGTGATGCAATTGAATGTGAAATTAAAACAAATGCAATCAGCAAAATCATTTAACCGAGGAATAAGGAAAGCAAAATCATCAGAAACAGTCAGTAGGAAATACTAGGTTTCTAAACTGAATTGTGACGACAAATCTGATGAAATTTAAAATCACTGAATTGTAAATCAAAGCTTGAATTTGAAAATAAAAATATATATTTGAATTCAGGGAAAATTGCCTAGGACCTTAATTATACATTTATGCATTTATTTTCCTTTGAGATATCCCTAATGTCCTTGATATATCAGTATATTTTTTCCCTAAATTCTGGAAAATACTTCTAATATTGAGAGACATTCATTTGGAAGGGAAAGGAATGTTAAAACCTAATAGCAATCTGATTTATAACTCCACCACAGTTAAGAACAAAAACTTGTTTCATGAGTATTGAAAACCACATACAGCCTATATTACTATTAAAATCATTGCCCTTAATTGCTATTGCTTTTTTAGATTGCAATTTAAAATTCTGTTAATAACGTTTGTCTGTTTTCAAGTGTGCAAGTAAAAATTGGTATTGATGACATTTTTATTTTAACAAGAGTGTTATAATCATCCTTACATATAACTTAAAATCAGCTATTTAAGGATTCATTTAGCTAATAGGACTAACGAAAGTAATAATTCCTGCACATTCCACACTATTTCAGTTCATTCTTTCAAAATTCATGATCTGGCTTAATCCTACTGCATTGGTACTTGTCCCTTTTCCAATGCCCATATGGCATTTGCTTGAATGTTCTATTATTATCTTTGTGTCTGCTGTAGCAACTGCAGAGCAGTTCATCGCATTTCCAAAAGAAGCTTCATTCTATAACTACATAACTCTATAATAATTACCACACACTGCCATTCGATAGTCTTTTTATTGCCACTGTGATGCAGAAGTGCATAAAATAAAGTTGGTATTACAAAATCATTGGAGGCTTTCTGAATCTGATATACAGAATTCTATTGTTCTTTAAAAGATCAATCACTTACACAGATGTACAGAACTGAGAACTAACTGTTCTTAGTTTGTAAAGAAGGAGCAACCATAGATCCACAGCAGACAGGATAGAGATGCCATATTGCCAAAAAAAAAAAAAATTGTATAATTTGACAAGAGAGTGCTACTAGAGCATGCTTCAATTCTGCTTCTTTTCCTCATCTCTGTATTTCTTACACTACTTTAAACTCTCTACTCATACATACATCATACATACATACATACAAACAAAAGATAGATCCTTAAGACTTTTTAAGCATAAAATACAATTTTATAATACCAAATGGTATCAGCTCTTATGAAACATATTAAATTATTTCTGATCTTCAATGGTGGTATTGAATTTCTATTACTATCTCAATGTTCAAAGAAAAGATAAAGTCATTTCCATGAAATACAGTGGAGATAGTAAACTAGCGACTTATATTTTAAGACCTGACTGCTCAAGATTTCAACAAACCCATCTAATTTCAAAAAATCTCTCACTGAATATTAAAAATTTAGAAAACGAAATGTTCAGTTAATGACTATAGATTAGTTGGTTTAATTTTTATTTTAAAATAAATACACTATAAAATATCCATATTTAAAGAATAATATAACATCAAAGTTCATGGTCATTATAATCTTCTTGAAGGTATTAAACCATACACATTAAAATAACTTTGAAATAAGATAAAAGGAATTTTTACAAAAAAACTTAGAGTGTCAGTGAACCCGTCAATATCAACAGTATAGTTGAAATAAATTAATCTAAAATAAATTAATTATAAATTAACCACAAATACACTAGACTTTAGAGCACTAATATCATAGTCCATGTCTTTTGGATACTTTTTGATATTGTTTTATAAAATTAAAAATATATGCTGAGAGACTGCCCTGGTGGTCCAGTGGGTAAGACTCCCTACTCCCAAAGCAGGGGGCCCAGGTTCGATCCCTGGTGGGGGAACTAGATCCAGCATGCCACAACAAAGAGTTTGCATGCAGCAACTAATAGTTCACATGCAGCAACAAAAGATCCCATGTGTCACAACTAAGACCTGGCACAGCCAAAGTAAGTAGATAGATAGATAGACAGATAGACAGATAGATAGATAGATAAATTTTATATATATATGCCGAAAATATATCATAACAAAAGCCCAATAAAATAAGTGAATGTTAGTACTGACAAAATGTTAATAAGCACTTCTATACAGAAGTGAATGTACTCTCACCTTTATGTCAAGTAATGCACTTTTTTTCAGGCAAGTTGTCAAACAATCTGCAGCCAAATTTTCATGTTGATTTTTGCATCCAATTTTTATAGCAATTCTCATAGCAAAGCATAATCAATAACAACATTCTGAGGATCACAAAGATGCAATATTCTGCCCCTCAAAAATTACCTTTAATGTAATTTGGGATTTCACTCTCCATCCCTACCATTCATGCTCCCTGAAGCAAATCCCAAACATTCTGATGGACATTTTCCAGATTAGAATGCACTTAAGGCAGTTACACATTCAAATTGTATCTCCGTGCCCTTTTACTAGGAAGGTGAGTCTATTCAATAAAAAGGAAAACAAATATTCAAAGGACAATCTAGAAAATCAAAATATTTAATCCTTCATACCATCTCCTTGATACTACTACAACAAAATAAATCCATCTTCTATTAAAGATTCTCTTTGGAAAAACATGAATGTACTCTCCATTTAATTTAAGTGAAATCAGAGTGTAATCACATAATTTAGGATCTGCTATGGCACAGGCACTCCAGTTACGAATTCAAGTGTCAGTTAATGAGATTTTTTTAGGCCAACTCTGCCTCACGTGACGTCGTGCATTATACCCCCTGCACACATGCTCGAAAATTATGAGAAGAACAAAAGTAGAGGATGCAGGTGCCTGGCTCTGTGAGCAGCCCCAGCTGGCCTTGGCCTTTGTAGAACATCGAGATGACACAATCCCACCATTTATGTAGGCTGAGGGTTGAAGCTACAGGATTTTTGATAACGTAAACTAAGTACACCCACCTGCTAAATGTGGATATATTCTTATGGCTATTCTACTTGAGACGTTTTAGGGTAAGGAAGAGCAAACGATTCGTTACGCTCTGCCTTTAGGGAAAAGAACTCACAATCATCACCAAGGGAATAACTTTACTGTCCCAAATAGGCCACCTGAAATGCCCTCTGAAACTCCATTCCCAAAGTACGTGGCAAGAATTAAAAATTATGTCAGACAGTAATGATGATGAGAGAAAATCATAAGTAGATTTATCTGAAACCCCAAACACTATAAGCTTCAAAATTTTATACATATATTTGTATGTATAATTATTATATTTATTATATAACTACTATACATATAGTTGGCAGAGCATTAGTACTTAAAAAATCATTTGAGTTTCTAAAGATAAACTGACTGAATGACTTATATAAGTAACCAACATGCCCAGTTTAGTTTCTAAAAAGGTAAAATTCAGTTGGTGTACAGATACCATTTTTTAATCCAGAACTCAACCCTCCAGGTTTCTCCTAGTGGCTCCCTTTCCTGGCATTACCCTGCCTGATAATAGGAAAATAGGATTGGCTGGAAAGACATGTATCTTTCTCCAGTAAACTCAGTATGATCCATCACAGTATCTTTAGGCTGGGAGGAAGACTCGGGCCTGTGTGAACTACATGCACCTACACCCCATTTCCAGCTCAGTTTCTTGTTTCCTCTGAATTTTCTATCTGTGTCATCTGTTAAGCTCTAAGAAGGCTGAGATATACTTCAGATACCTTTGTGGATGAAAGAACCACCTAAATAATTAGATGCATGAAGCTCATTGTTACGGATTCAAAGGACAAGGAAAGAGCAGGAAGCATCACAGCCCAGATGGGATTTAACACTGGACATCAGACTGGTCTATTCCTAAAATTCCTGCACCGTTTTGCCCTTAAACTATTAACTTGCTGTCACTTTTCCTGTGATCTTGTGTAGCTGCCCGTCCTCACCCCCTCACCCCTCATCATCACCAGTTTTCTTAATTGTTCATCACAGTAATTTAGTCCCCGTCTCCCACTCCCCAACCCCACATAGTCCAACTAAGCATCTCCATTACTTAAACGGAACAGCTAACAAGCTGGTGTGCTAAAAAGAGAAAATTCACTTCCTACAAGAACTGCTGATCACCTTCTTGTCCATCCCAACTACACGTAAGATCTTGACTCTGGTACAGGCCCTGTCAAAGTAATGAAAAGAAACCGCGATTAAAAAAAAACAATGAGTAGGTAGAAAAAGGAAGCAAAGAAATTGACTAGATAACTGAAATTAACACGTTCCACAAAATTTTAGAGTTTTCAACATTCCTCCCGGTCCAAGTTTAATCCCCTAACTTATCCTGTCAAAGTGTGTCCATCATCCTCCATCTTTTTCTGCTATTCTCCTTCCCACTTCTCTACTAAATTCCACTTAACTATCAATCTCAGCTCAGGGATTTCTGAGATTTGCTTTGCTTAATACTTTACAGAATATTTATCTTCTATCCTTACGTGATCATAGTCAATGTCAATAATCCAGAGATTTTTAAATCTCTGTCACTTTGCCTGTTCTACTTGGTAGTAATTTTTGCACACCTGGAATGAATCTGCCACACTGGAGAATTGCAGCATTCTTTATCATCAAGGCAACGTTTCAAATCAACTGAAGTTATTTCTTCATCGTTAAATATTTACAGCTTGTGTACAAGGGGCCGTTTTCTCTGCAACGTACTTCAAATGAGAGAGTGAAAAAAACACAAAATCTGTACCCTCATGGATATTACACTCCAAAGGGCAGAAAGATCAAAGATAAGTACAATAAATATTTTGTTAGAGGACAAGTTCTAGAGATAAAAATAAAACACAGAAAAGGTGTGGGAGGTGGACTGATAAATAATGTGACCAAGTAAGGTACACATGAGAGTAATAGATAAAACCCTGCAGGATGGTGTGGGAAGCATGTTAAGCAGGAAGGTTTACACTTAGGAGTAGTGAGGGGGTCAATGCAGCAGGAGTGAAGGCTGTCAGAAAGCTGAGGGGGGCAGGTTAGGGAAGGACTCTCAGGTTTTGAGTGGCAGCAATGAATATATACAAGTGGTCATAGAATAGGTTCTGTATATATTTTGATGTTAGAGCCAGCGAGATTTATTGATCAATGATGTGTAGGTTGTAGAGAAAGAAGAACTCGGGGGCTATCCTAAAAAGTGTGTGTGTGTGTGTGTGTGTGTGTGTGTGTGTGTGTGTGTGCGCACGTGCGCGCGCTTCCTTGAGCAAATGTAAAAATGTGGATGTCACTGAAATGGGGACAATAACTGGCAAGCAGATTTGGAGGCAAGTGAGGAAATAACAGAACCACAGCACTGGCCACATTCAGTACGAGATGCCTATTACATATCCAAGTGGAAATATTGATTGGGCAGTTGGATATTTGAGTCTGGAGTGCAGGCGTGCATTCTAGGCTGAGGCATAAATGCACATGTAAAGCCAGCAAATTGAATAGGAGTAACCAAGGGAGTGGCTGTAAATAGACAAAGATGTGCTCTAAGATTCTTGGGGTATGCCAGCTCTTATCAGAGATAACGGAAGACTAACAATTGGGGCAATTGAATACTTGCAGTGCTGTCTTAGCCACACTGCTACTAAGGAAACTAGTCCATCAAAAAAGAGCAGCAGAGGTAAGTTTCCTGTAAAAGTCTCATATCTCCCACATCTTTTACCTTATTCTTCTGTCCACAATGCCGCTTATATCAATTTCACCGTTCACTGATGATATAAAGTGGTCCTGTACCAAGAAAATCGTGTTTTGTAGTGTTTTTTTTTCCCTCTGGCCTCATACACAACCCTTCCCCACTTTAATATGCATGTTTAATGAGCTCCCAATTGTTTTACTCGGCAAGTAATCTTTCAATTATTTCTTTCTGCTGTGTTTCGGTTTACTCATCCCATAATCCTGGAAAGAACTGCCATCATATACCAAAATTCTGGCCAGCCGTTACCTCCTCAACATTGATCTAGGTCCACCCCAGACTTCCCAGGGCACCCTGTCTGTACATCTGTCATTGATTTACCACATTATATTGTAATTACATGCCCTTATTGCTTTTCCACATGTTAAAGTATATAACATACATTAAATTCATAACAGTGCCTGTCATTTAGCAATTGTTAAAAAGCTGAAAATGCATCTCAACTTAAAACAATCTAGTTCAATTTAATATTAACTTAATTTCAATACTCTACAGAAATTTACTCCAATTTACATCCTACCCCCTACTTTGTACTGTAATTGTTATACAAATCACACTCTTTTATGTTAGAAGCCTAGTAACACAGGGTTATAATTATTAATAAAAATGAAACAGAACATAAAGTGACAAACAAAAACACTTTCACATTTGCCTTTCATGCCTCTGCAGTTACTGTCCTGATGCTCTTTATTCTTCGTGTGGATTGAAGTTACCCTCTAGCGCTCTTTCATTTCAGGCTCAGGGATTCCCTTTCATATTTCTTGTGAGAAGTGTAGGCCTTACCAGTTAGTGGAAGACCTAAGATGCACTAGAGCACCATTTCCTTCTACTTGAGAATGATCCTTGTCTGACTTTTGTATATTTTCTGTGTCTGCTGTTGTTCTCTCTTTAGAATAAAAACAATTATATGCCTCTTTTATGATAAGATCACTTTGGGTTGAAACAGAAAATGAAAAATCACTCTCTTCTACTCCTGCTTCCATAATTGTGAAGTGCTGGCCAGAGACTGAATAGTAGAGATGTGTCAGTAGTCCTAATTCTTTAAGTCAATTATTCAGTGATCATTTGTTCATTCACATTCTCACTCAACTTTTTGTTCATTCATCCATTCACTGAGTTTGACCATCCCTAGGTTTCCCTCGGAACCCTTCTCGATGCATGGCTGACACTACAGAAAGTATTAAAAGAACCAGATAGAAATTCTGCAGCTATAAAATACAATAAATGAAATAAAATTCCATTAAAGAGACTCAATAAAAATTTGAGCATGTGGAAGGAAAGAAATCAGTACCATTGAAGATGGTGCAATTGAAATTATCCAGTGAGTGGAAGAGGGGGAAAAAGCAAACCACAAAATATTATTGAAATTAAATAAGACAAAAAGATATTCTCCTCATTATCTTCTAAAATATTTATTTTTTTCATTTAGATTTACAATCCACCTGCAATTCTTTTGTAAGGTGTGAGGTAGGAGTCAAGATGGATTTATTTGTCCGTATGTAAAACCAGTTGAACTAGCAGCATTTGTAAAAATGACTACATATTCTCCGACTGTAGTGAAAAGGCATGTCATTATAAGGGATATTCTGTACTAACTATTCTGTTTCACTGGGCTATTTTTCTAAACTGTGTCATTACCAGATTATATTAAAATCTATAGCTTTCTAATAAGTTACTGTCTGGTAGGAAGTTCTACATCATTTCCTTTTTTCAAGATTGTATTGATGTTACCGTTTTTATTTTTGAAATTTATATTTTGAGTATCATTTTTTCAGATTTGATGTAAATTATTCAATTGGAAGTTACTTATCCTCTTCAAATATTTTATGTATTTACTGATTTCTTGTGTTTTGTGTTTTTTGTTAATTTACTTATTTAGTCATTTAGTTTACTAGTTTGTTTGTTGCATCTTTCATCTCTGAGAATGTGTGACTGTCCACTGCAGACAGACCATTTACCACTGTGGTTATAGGTATAAAACCTTCAAATAGGCAATTTGAAGGTTAAGCCCAAATCTAGCTTACATTAGATGATCCGTCTAGAGCAAGCTACTCATGTTTCCTATGTCTCAATAGATTCAATGGTGAAGAGGCCAAATAATAAACTATCTAGGGAGTTCCCTGGTGGCCCAGGAGTTAGGACTCGGTGCTTTCACTGCCAGGTTAGATCCCTGATCGGCGAACTAAGATGTCTGCAAGCCACGCAGCATGGGTAAAAAAAAAAAAATCTGATAGATTTGAATTACACAGTTATTGTATGTAAACTTCTTGTGTCAGTGCCTAGTACACAGCAAGCACTCCATCTGCATGAGCTATTAGTACACTATTGCTGTTGTTATGATGATTTCTCCAGGGCATGTGAACTTCTTTTAGTAAAATAATACCTCCCCTCATTAAGTTTAAGCCAACAACCCACTCACACTGTCAGGCAGTGTGGACTGGATGTGATGTACCCAACTGAAGTTTCAGGGGCCAACCCTTCACTGATAAATTATTTTCTGGATTCCACATTCTTGATCACTCTAAATAGTTTAGCATGCAGCAGGTGAAACCAGGAGTCAATTAGACAGAACGCAACTTCTGAGAGCAAAACAAGTGTGTTTCCCCACTAGACATGAAGCTGGGATTGTGTTACAAAGTACATCTGTGGCAACAATTTGCCACTGAATTCAGATTAAGAATAAAACCAATACTTAAAAGGAGGAGGAAAAATTACTGTTCCTTATTGTATATTTTGAAGCCCAGTGTACCTATACCTAAAGCCTTCCTACCTTTGATTTTTTTTAACCTAAATTAATGTTACCCTGTTTATTGGTTTTAGGTACATCGTTGTCACTTTTATTCAAGAGTCATAACGGTAACATCCATCACTGTGACTGATGGTTTTATCAGAACCAAGTAGTATCAGAGAGAAATTCTCCTGCCTGAATGAGAAGGTGAAGGGAAGATAGACAGGGTATTAAAAACACTGTAACTAGTATGGTCATCACTCTCCCAACCGTTCAGCTACTGAATCTGTCCTTACAGCCCTCAAAAGCAGCCAATCCCAAGGCAGTTTGAAAAGAAAATATGTTTGAATGCGTGGTTTGCGTTCCTCCAAAAGACTCTGATTTGTTCTTCCAATTTCAGACAGTGAATATAGACACTTTTTTTAATGACTGCAATATTTTGTTACTTGTGAATGAAAATGAAAGAAGAAATCAATCTAAAGGTTGTCATCAGGATGAAAGGCTGCATTAAATGGTTATTAAAATGCCTTGTCAAAAGTAAATGCAAAATAAATTTTAATTACTGTACTAATAATACTACTGTTATTACTATTAATAGTACTACTGTTTTTTGTTATTTGCAACATTGAAAGAACTTGCCCCCTTTTTTAATAAAAATAGTTTGGATTTTATGTTCCATAGATTTATTGTTTTTAAAAAGTTGGAAGTTATGACTGAAAACCAAGCGTGAATAATAAAAAGCATCACAGCTGATGGATTATTCCTAGCTCTCCTACTAGTTCTGGGTAAACTCATAAGGAAATATCTTCATTTCTGGGTTTCAGTTTCCTCATCTGTGAAGGGAAGTTTTTAGTTTAGATATAGCTATACAGTGCTGTTGAGAGTAAATGCAACTTTCTGTTTTGTTTTGATTTTTTAAGGACAGGATTTTAGATCATTATTCAATGATCTAGAAATACGGGGTGGGGGATGTGTGACTAGAAAGGATTCAGAGCCACAGTAATTACATAAAGTTGGAGCCGTGAATTCTGGATTCAGTCTAGGGATAAATACAACTTAGGTTTAGATCTCATCCTCAAGTTCCAAGAATTATTGGCGTTGATGAGGGATGAGGCTCATTTTTTGGAAGGATTCTCCACCTGAGCTAAATAAATGCCAGGATGTTCATGCCCAGTGGCCTGGTTGAGTTATTACTGAGATGTTATTACGTGTCTTGAAGATGAGTTTGGGGCCTTCCATAAATGTGAATTATTCCCACTTTGACTGCCTAATCAGAGTTTTGTTGCAGCTGCTGTTCCTATTTGTTATTATACCGGAAGTTAATTATAAATGATGTTAAAACATTCAGGCATTCTGATTGCTAATTTGGCTAAATATTACCTGTCTTATAAATCTAAGTAATAGGTGTCATGTGGACTCAAATGGGTTGTAAAACAGATGGTTATGCTAAAACATAGGTGAAACGTAGGAGAAGGTAGGACAGAAAATTAGCATTGTACTAAAATGCTTACCTTTCTCTTTAGTAGTGGCAAATGAATTGAGTAGGGTTTCCTTTTTTTTTTTTTAAGATTTGTTTTTTTCTTTACTAGGCCATCAACTGCATTGATCTGAAGTAGCAATATTCACTTTTTTAAAATCTGCAGAAGTTAAAGTTAAAAATAGCTTACTCTTCCTTTGAAACCACAGGAAGACAATAGTTAAACTATTATGAAAAATCTACATATGATTAAAATGAAATATAGATCCCAATCACATATCAAGATGATCATTCATCATATATACTGCAGTAAAATTTGGATTAATTTGAGGGAGGATTCTGACTATAGAGACACTTCTCTATGGCTCTCTGGCCCCATGCACTATTTGAAGAGGGTGACTCAAGGGCTTCTGAAAAAAAAGACTAGGTGTGTATCTTTATCACTAGTTGTGTATCTTCTTCACTAGTTGTGAAGATATATCATATATATATGCCAGATATATCATATATAAATATATGCTAGATATAGTTCACACAATTTACTCAAGAAAACAGGAACTATTTCCAGGTAATATTTTTATAACCTGAAGATATTTCAAAAGTTGCATGATTTGGAAAAAAATGTAGTAACAAAAATGGAATGATGTTTATTTAAACATATGATGTTCATTTAAATATATCTCTATAGTCTGAAAACTGTTAGATATAGTATCATTTAAAATAAACCAAAAAAAAAAAGAAGAAGAAGAAAGTACTAGGGAAAAAAAAGGTAATTAGTGGACACAGACTCTTTGAGACTGAATAGCAGATGACACTTGGTATCTATAAGACAATGGAACATTAAGGAAAATGCTTTCTAAGATAAGATTGTGAGAAAAAAGGAGAGACGATGTATGTTGGGAGCTTAACATAGTGTGTCTGGTCAACCGTATGCTGAAAAATACTATCTATCATTACAATAATTGCATTTATTAAGTATTACTATTTGCATTATTATATATTATAAAATCAATTTAATTATCATTGTAATTAACATGTTTACCACTATGAAACATGTTTTATAATTTTTTCATTTTATTATTAACTTAAATAATAAATTAAATTACATGTATTTGTTGTTTTATGTAAAATACTTATTATTATTATTAAATATATGTTATATACAGGAGATATAAGTAGTGGGCTTCTTTATTTAAACCTTCTTGGTATAATTTGTTCTTGTTTAGCTAATCCCCAACTTTCTTCACTTTAAGACACTTCTTAGCTCTTGCTAATTCAAGCATTATCAACCCCTTACCTGCTTTCTTCTGTTCTCCTTGGCTTCTGATTAGAAATACCTTAAAACTTCTCCCTGCCTCTTAAGGTTTTCTTTGATTCTTTTTGTTTATGTCATTTCTCTTTGTGAGTTACTTTATGTAATTTATTTGGCTCTATTTTCTAATTCACTAATTTTCCACTGAGTTCTTCCTAATCTTCTGTTTCACCTCTCCATTCAGTTTTAAATTTGAAGTTCTATTATTTTCCTACACGCTGTTCACTTTTTTTTTTTTTGCAGTATGTGGGCCTCTCACTGTTGTGGCCTCTCCCGTTGTGGAGCACAGGCTCCGGAGGCGCAGGCTCAGCGGCCATGGCTCACAGGCCCAGCCGCTCCGCAGCATGTGGGATCTTCCGGGACCGGGGTACGAACCCGGGTCCCCTGCATCGGCAGGTGGACTCTCAACCACTGCGCCACCAGGGAAGCCCTGTGCATCTTCTTTGGTGAGGTGTCTGTTATGGTCTTTGGCCCATTGTTTAATCAGGTTGTTTATTATTGTTGTTGTTTATTATTGTAGCCCTCTGGTGCTACCTTTTCATTTTTGATGTCTACTGTTAGTAATACGTAAAACATCTGCAGTGTTTGTATCATATAAGACAACATTGATGTAGGTAATGAAAGACAGATGATTTATCTTGTAAGCAGATGACATAAACTTAAAGTACTATAAATGTATTTTATCTTTCTTATGATTTTCTTAATAAGCTCTTCTTTTTTCTAGATTAATACATATAACATACATATAACATATACGTTTAACATACAAAATATTTGTTAATTGACTATTTATGTTATTGATAATGTTTCTGGTCAACAGTAGCCTATTACTAGTTAAGTTTTGGGGGAGTTTAAAGTTATACAAGGATTTTTGACTGCAAGGGGGTTGGCACCTCTAACTCCCACTTTGTTCAAGTTCAGCTTTAATGAAGATAAATTCCTGCTTATGTTAGGCTTTACCAACATAAAGTGTATGCAAAGATTTTGATAGTATTTCCATGGAATTTCAACTTGGGCATTTCTTACTTAAATGAGTTTACACATTTTTCATGTGTTTAATTAAAATGTGTGTGCGTTGGGTGTATTCGTCACTTCTTAAATTTCATTTTAGGCCTTTTTGGCATTAATTTCAAGGAGCCTCTTACAAAGAAGAAATGTGATTTGATACTAGTTGTAAATATTTTCCCAGATTTTGATTTTGATTTCCCCTTTGTTTATAGTGTGTGTGTACTGGAATTATCTTTTTATGTCTAATTTCTGATAGACAAACTAGTAACACTTCAGTATTCCCTGACAGAAATGCCTTCAAACATCAAAAAAAAAAAAAAAAAAAGAATTCTAACTTATTTTCTTCCTGTTCTTTCATTTTTTAAACTTTCTATTAAAATGAAATGTTTGATTCATTTGTAATTGTTCTTGTTTTATGGTGTGAGGTACGGTTCCATATTTATTTTTACCAAGATGCTTATCAAGTTCTGTTACTGTCATGTATTGAAGAGACGTCTTTTCCACATTGATTTGACGTGCCACCTTGATTGCATACTGAATTAAAAGTTTGCTTGTACTTATGGACTCCTATTCTGTTCCGTGTGTCTGTTAGACTGCTCAAACTATTCTGTTTTAATCGTTGAGCTTTTATAACCCTTTCTGATACCTAATAAAATGCCTACAGATCTAGAGTCTCACAAACTCTCATTTTATTTTCTACTCAGCTGAGAATTATTCTCAAGTATTTCCTATTATATAGCCCATGTTGTCTTCACTGCTCATCTTCTTCCTCCACATTTCTACCTACTGCAGTTTCCCATTGTATGTCTTCACCGCACTGTTGACCATTGATGCGAAAGGTTATCAGTGAATGACTGAATCCAGACAAGCTTCAAATCTGCAATTTATTCACTGGTATTAAAAGTTTGTATTGGGGCTTCCCTGGTGGTGCAGTGTTTGAGAGTCTGCCTGCCAATGCAGGGGACACAGGTTCGTGGCCCAGTCTGGGAAGATCCCACATGCCACAGAGCGGCTGGGCCCGGGAACCATGGCCGCTGGGCCTGTGCGTCTGGAGCCTGTTTTCCACAATAGGAGAGGCCACAGCAGTGAGAGGCCCGCGTACAGCAAAAAAAAAAAATCTGTTTCTGTTCTGAATCTTAAGACGTTTCTGTGAAACTTTTTTTAATATTGTTTTTCAGGTAGGTGGACCATATTTTATCTCTAACGTTTACTGAATGTTTTTCTTTACTTATATATTTACATTCTTATGACTTCTATTCTTTTTCTTTTATTATGTAACATATATTTTCTCTTTGATATCATTCTAAATCATGGCATGAGTTATTCAAATATTTAGTTTCAAGCCACTTTTGCATTGCAGGAATTTATACATATCTACATTCCTAGGTTCTACAATATTTCTAGTTGATCACTGGACATTTCCACTTGTGTTTTTTTTAGGAAACTCCAACTCAACTGATTTAAAAAGAAATTAATTATATGTTTCCCTTATTAACACTTCAGCACTTAACTTTTCTTGATTAAAAGTTTATAGTCCATTACCCTGGCTACAAAATTTCAGACATCTTTTGACCAACTGCATTTACCTCAAACAATCCTTTTCATCATTTCAGAAAGAAAACATTGACTTCTAATTTTTATCTAGAGCTGGAAGGGATCTGTTCGTGGCTCTCTCTAAACTTCTCCTCATATGGAATGTGAATAATAATGTGATCCGACATGTAGATAAGACTCTCCTAATTTAATCATAAAATAATTTAAGTGCAAAATATTGAGGTGTTCACTTATTGTGCAAATGTTTATTATAGATACAGCAAATCATTTTACTGCGTGCTTTAACAATAAACATAAAACATGACAAATCACCTCTAAGATAATAATTCATTTATACTTAACTATGAATATTAGTTATGATACAGGTACATATAGAATTAAATAACATATTTTTTCTGAGTTTTCAAGGACGGCTTAGGTATAGTTTATCAAGAAGATAAGATGCTGGGAATATATTCTGCCAAAACAGATCTATAATAATCATGGTCTTCCTTTTTTTCATTTTCTTTCTTTTCTTCTTTCTTTTCTTTTTCTTTCTCTCTTCTTTCTTTCTTCTTAACAAGGAATCAATGAGTACATTATCACATGGATCAACTTGTCAAAGAAAATCCACATGAAACACAGATCTTACACCAAAACAGTCTTTACTAAGGATTTGCAAAGGACATATATACAAACACACACCAGACAGAGACACACCCCTCTTCCCTAGAGGAACCATGTATTCATCAGCCTTATCTTCCTAATGTTCTCTCAGCAACCCTCCACCCCCACAGTGTGACATACTGTCTGTTCCTAAAAGCATGTCAGTCATCTAGGATTGTAAACTTCTCCAGTGAATTAATATGCACTCAAATTTGTATGAGATAGCAGTTGCTGATTTTGTGATTAAGTCTTTCTCTTCTAAAATAAGTGACTTAGACCATATGATTTATGTGCCCTTTTCAAACATAGCCTGCATTAGCCTTCTCACTTGACTTTTTGTGGCTATGCATATACCAGCAAAATATGTTGACCTAATTGTTATAGACCTTTAAGATGTAAAAATGTTTGCTTACTTTTACTATAAAATATAGAGGTTTTTAATACAGGTTATACATTATGTATATATTTATATTAAATGCCTTTCATTACATTTCAAATCAAACTTCTAAATTAAATATTTATTTCAAACTTTCAAATGCTGGCTTGGGATGAATCTATATATTTTCTGTAGCAATTAGCTTATGTACTTCTTAACTTAGCCTACAGTAACAGCTATAATGCATTCTTTAACATTAAGATATCTTTCTTCCTTTCAATATTTTATTCTCAGACTATTACAGCAAGAAAAAAGAGAAAAAACTATTGCTTGAAACATGTATTTTTTTCCTTTCTGTTATACAGCTGATATCTAATCTTATATTGGAAGCAATTTCTTCTATATCTCCTAAGTCCCACGTCATGGTATATATATATATATCTTATTATCATTTAATTAGAAGCCAGAGCTGACAGTCTAAGTGCTAAGCTTCTAAATTTAGACTTTTTTTTTCTTTAAGAATTTTTTTTCTTTTATTTTTTATTTATTTATTTATTTATGTTTGGCTGTGTTGGGTCTTCGTTTCTGTGCGAGGGCTTTCTCCAGTTGCGGCGAGCAGGGGCCACTCTTCATCGCGGTGCGCGGGCCTCTCACAGTCGCAGCCTCTCGTTGCGGAGCACGGCTCCAGACGCGTGGACTCAGTAGTTGTGCCTCACGGGCCCAGTTGCTCCGCGGCATGTGGGATTCTCCCAGACCTGGGCTCAAACCCGTGTCCCCTGCATCACCAGGCAGACACTCAGCCACTGCGCCACCAGGGAAGCCCTAGACTTTAAAATTACAAAAAACTTATGCATACTTCAGGAGACAGCATCAGCCTTTGAATTTCAAGTCTCATCATATAGCCTCTTAGGATTTCCTCTTCTTAGTTAATTGGCAGCTTCAGCTGGAGAAATCTATTTTCAAATTTCTTTCCATTTCTTAAGTAAAAATACATGACAAAATGGGTGGGAGTGTTGTGCTTCTTAGCTTACTTAGATTGTCTTGAAATCACTGGTAGGACAGGGATGAAGTGAAATATGATGGCTGTGAGCACAAATTCCAACTCTGAATCCTAGCTTTCCATCTTTACAATGCTGTGACCTCGAACAGGATATTTTCACTTTCCTTTGCCCTAATTTCTTTATTGGCAAACGGTGGTCCAAACAAAATCTTACCTCAAGGCATTATGTTGTCAATTAAATGAGAGGGTTAGTGAAAATATCTACCATCACTTTTCACATGTTGAACATTTCTTGACCTCCAGATGAGATCCTTCCACCACTTATTGGACAAGATGTTGTGACTTATATGAAGAATATTTATTTACAAAACCACAATGGGTTTCTGGCAAAAAGCTAATCCATTGTCAAGAAGTATTTAGAATAGAGTCCAAGAAGAATTTTGTGGAAAACAACTGATTTTAACTTTAGAGGTCTACTTTTTTTTTTCCTTTATTTATTTTTAATTGTGGTAAGAACACTTAACATGAGATCTACCCTCTTACCAAATATTTAAACACACAATACAGTATGGTTAATTATAGATACTATGTTGCCCAGTCTCTAGAACTTACTCAGTTTGCATAATAGAAACATTACACCTCTTAAACAGCAGCTTCCCAGCTTCCCATTCCGCCCTCCCCCCAGCCACTGGAGACCACCGTTCTATTCTCTAGACGCTTCTCTGGTGTAGAAAACGTGCTTTGGTGTTTACCTTCACCCAGTACACTAAAGGTTGGAAAATACATTGCTCCTACCTTGACTCCAAAACAAAGCCAGATAAACTATAAAATAATAACTTTTCTTGAACCCAGCAGAGTACTGAGGTTACAATGTAACCAATTAGTTGGATAGATAAAGAAAGAGAGGCCCACTCCAAGGCACCATGGAGCATGAATACGGGATCATCTAAGGCAGAGCATCGAAGGAGCAGCTGTCTACTGCCAATCACAACACCCTTCCCCAGAACCTTCTCCCTAACAGGAGAAATGTCTTAAGCCACTGGGGAGAGGGCAGCAACTCTGTCATCCCCAGGGCACAGGTGAAGACCCATTATGGCTGGGGGAAAAAAACAAAACAAAACAAAAAACACCTTCCACCACTGGAGAAGAGAGAAAGCTGAGTCCATATTTATCCTACAATGATGGGTTATCCTATATTATAGGGTTCCCACCGTGAGGGGAGGGGCAGGGCATCCTCCCCCTTCAAGATTCACCAAACATACAAGACATAGCTGGTTGTTTCAGATAGAAAGGAAAGGATAACCAAGAAAGCTGCACCACAGAGAACCAGGCATGTAGGAGCCCACGTAACATTGACATCAGATTATAATAAAGAGCAAGCTAGCCTTTCCCATCAAGTGTGCAAACACTGGTCAGGGAGCAATTGCAGTTTGTCATATAATGGAACAAAAGAGTAGAAGAAACCACATGTAGGGTACAGGTATACAGGGAAGTCAGGAGCAGAAATACAGAGTAAAATATCTTCTTGTCACCAGTCTTTGTCCCAAGTAGAAGATAAAATAGAGGAATTTGAAACCAAGGTTTGCTGAAGGTAACCATAACAACAACAAGCCCCAAACCAGCCTAACTGCTGCATAGATTGGTTCTAACTCCCACACCAGGAGCCAAACAGGAGAAAAGGCAACCTATCCCATTCTTCACCTCAGTCATCACTGTTCTATACACAAAGGCCAGCACTCAATCAGAAATGGTGAGTCACATAAATTACATGTTATTGAAAGATACATGACTCTACCTAGAACAATGTCAGTTTCCTTCAACAATATTCCCAGACCCACAACAAACATAGCAAAGACTTCATAAATGTTATTGAAAGAAATGATTGCAAAATACATGAAAATGGATATTATCCAGTGTTTCCCTACTGTTGTACAGTTTTAGAAATAAAATGATATAACGAAGCATAAAAATACTAACGTCAGTTTTACTATTAAAATTTCTTACGTTTAATAGCACTTCTTTCTTTAAAATACTATGAGTCTGGGCTTCCCTGGTGGCGCAGTAGTTGAGAGTCTGCCTGCCGATGCAGGGGACACGGGTTCGTGTCCCGGTCCCGGAAGATCCCACATGCCATGGAGCGGCTGGGCCCGTGAGCCATGGCCGCTTGGCCTGCGCATCCAGAGCCTGTGCTCCACAACGGTAGAGGCCACAACAGTGAGAGGCCCGTGTACCACAAAGAAAAAACAGCAACAACCACCAAAACTATGAGTCTTACACCTGATAAAATAAATATTATGCTTTCTTTTATTAAAAATGAGGCTATGCAACTCATTGTTTCTATCTTACTGCCTTGACTGCCATGGACTTCAAGTTACATTTTCTCATTTGCAATAACTCTCTTTGGCCTGAGTTCTGAAAATGACTGCAGACTTTTTATCTTATTCCAGTGTT
The DNA here is from genome assembly GCF_000442215.2 of Lipotes vexillifer. Taxonomy (NCBI): domain Eukaryota; kingdom Metazoa; phylum Chordata; class Mammalia; order Artiodactyla; family Lipotidae; genus Lipotes; species Lipotes vexillifer. The sequence continues at coordinate 593,192 of NW_006787829.1, forward strand.
TTAATAACACTATGGAATTGGTGTTTTTAATTAAGAAGCATCCCATACTGTCCTTGTAAGTATGGTGTTCACTGAATATTTCTGTCATATATATAGACAGATAGATAGGTAGATACTATTATATACTTAATACATAGTAAGTCAGAAGACTTCAGCGTTGACTTACAGTGGGTTTCTAAAGAAATGTCCCAGGAAGCCTAAAGATCACACAATGGCAGAAATGTATACCACAGCCTAGGACAAATTCACCACTCTAACCATGCATGGGTGCCTACAAATATTGCAGTTGCGTTGTTACCATTGATAACTTTCAAGATCAATTAGAAGCAAAACCAGAATATAATGCAAAAGTCCTTTCTCAGATATTCTTCAAACTCCAAAGTATAACTTGGTTGTCACTGCCTGAAGCAGAAAACAATTTAGATGTCTAAAATTGCAGTACAGCTATTTGAAAAATTCAGTCAGATTTTCATTCCCGCAAAAGAAATAAAAAGTAAATTATTTTGACAAACGAACACCTTACATATCCTTTGACCTAATCTGATCTCAAAGAAACATACATATAACAATTGAGGAATACAAACTAGTTCAAATACTCAGTTGCCGTAAATTTGCGCAAAAGCCTCTGGCTACACTATGATCTAATTTTTAATCCAACAAGGAAGAGAAAGATCTTATTTCTAATCCAGGTGCTTCTTAAGTAGTTCTGTAGAGGCCTTGACATTTCTGACCAATCACTTTACAATCAAGATTTTATTATTTGAAAGTGTTGTTCTTACAAAAATAAGAAAACTGTGAATAAATTAGAAAAAATGTATTACAATATAGTTATCAACATTGCTATTTTTGTTTTATATTGCTGCATAACAATCACAAATTTAGTAGCTTGGAATAACACACGTTGATTGTCACAGAGATTTTTTAGGTCAGAGGTCTGGACATGACTTAGCTGGGTGCTTCGATCTAGATCTCACAAGGGTTTATGCAAGCTGTAGGCCAGTCTGAGTTCCTTTCTGTAATTTGACAAGCCCTTCCAAGCTCAAGGGGATGTAAGCAGAATTCAGTCCCTTGCAGCTGTAGAACTGAGGCCCTCTTTTTTGTTGCTATTGTTGGCATTTAGCTGGGGTATTTTCTACAGCTCCTACAGGCCACCCTCAGTCCCTTGCCATGTGGTCCTCTCAAGTATGATAACAATGGTAGTAGCATACCATGTATACATTATATATCATATAACGTAGTCTAATTCAAGCAAGAGATGTCCCATCGCTTTTGTGATAAAACTTGATTTAATCGGGGGATTGACTGTTCCATCATCTTTGCCATATTCTAGTGGCTAAAACCACAAGGTATGACTTACTGGGGTGGGCAGTCACCATAGTGTGTGCACTCTATAATTGGGTTGATATTTATATGCTGAAATTCTAAGGGATTATCCACATTTTTCTTACTTATTTTTTCACTGCAAGAGTAAAGCTGAACAATAAATGAGGTTGTACTGTCAAAATTTTTTCTTTGGGTAATTCAAACTTGAAATCCATTTCTCTTGATATCTTCTATCTCTTTTTACATTTTTCATTATTTCAAAAATTTAAGTTTACAAATAAAATGTCATTTTTGCATATCTGAATTTATTTGTACAGAAACTTTTTTTGCTATGTGACTATAATGTACAAGAAAATATTCTAGATGCCTGAGAGAGAAGGGTGAGCAGGACAGATAGAACTCTATCACTTACATGGTTTATATTCTAGAAAGGGATATGGGTACTAAACATTTAAATAAACATAAGTTCTAATACTATGTAGTGGGAAGTCTGTTTATAAATATAAAAGATGACACACAAATACCATATGATATCACTTATGTGGAATCTAAAATATAACACAAATGAACTTATCTACAAAACAGAAACAGACTCACCAACATAGAGAACAGACTTGTGCTTGCCGGGGGCTGGCGGGGGCAGAGGGGGAGGGAAGGAGTGGGAGTTTGGGATTAGCAGATGCAAACTATTGTATTTAGAATGGATAAACGACAAGGTTCTACTGTACAGCACAGGGAACTATAGTCAATATCCTGTGATAAACTGTAATGGAAAAGAATACGAAAAAGAATGTGTATATATATGTGTAACTGAATCACTCTGCTGTACAGCAGAAAGTAACACAACACTGTAAATCAACTATACTTGAATAAAATAATTTTTTTTTTTAAAAGATGACACAGGGTTATGGAGTGAGAGTGTATAGTATTTTATATAAAAGAGTAAGGAGAACTCCCTGAACAGGTGGTGTGGTTTGGAGACCTGAATGATGCCTGAACTCTAATATAACCTGTTGGAAGAATGGCCTCAGATCAGTTGTAAAGATCTTGAGGCAGACACGTTTTGCGCACTTCAAGAAGGGCCAATGCTTCCATGGATAGAGTTGAAGAAGGGAAGTGGTGACGAAGCAGTGATGGGCCTGAGCTGATAATGTAGGACACTATGGACTGTGGTCAGGGAATTTAATATTTTGATTGTGAATAGAAGCCTTTAGAAATTTTTTGAAAAAGGAAGTAAAATGACATGGTTCATGTGATTAAAGTGCTATTCTTGTTTCTACATAAAAATTTTAATCTTCAAGAACAAGACTGGTAACACGTAAACCATACAGGAAGCTATGTCAGAAACTAGCAGAGCTATTATAGCTCAGGATGCAGAGTTTTCCATTCAAAAGAACCTAGAAGTGAAATTTAGAATATATTTTGAAGACAGACCTGGCAGGAATTGCTGATATGTTGAATGTTGAGTGTGACAGCAAGAGAAAAATGTCTTTGAGTATTTTTGGACTAAGCAACCAGATGAATAGTAATAACATTTGCTGATAGGAGGGAAACTAGAGTATGAGAAGGTTTGGAAAAAAAATTTTTTTTTAGGTCTGTTTGTAATATGTTAAGCTGAAGATGAAGATGCCTATCAACATTTAAGCTGAAATGTGAAATAGGCAGTAGGTCATCAGAATCCAGCTCTCAGAGGAGAGAAAGAAGCTGGAGATTCATATATGGAAAACATCAGTATACAAATAGAGGTAAATAAAGAGACTAGTGCTATGACAGAATCCTGGGACATTTCAACAATGACAGGTTTGCAAAGAGAACAGGCAAAGAAGACTGGAAATTGCGGATAGAGAGGTAGGGTGAAAATTCCAAGAGTTTGGTATTTCCAAGGCCAAGAAATGAAAAGACTTTAAAAATGAGGGAATCATCTACTTGAGTCATTTTTCATGTGGGATGGACTGAATCCTAGGGGAATTTTAGAAATTTGTAGGAGTATTTTTAAAATTTTTATCAGATTTGGGAAATGGGAGGGTGATAGGTGGTTATGCATCATTCATTGTAGCACCTGGCATCCACTGAGACTAAAACCTCATTTTATGGACAAACACAGTTTTTTCACATTTATTATATAAACAACCACCAAAAACTCCAATGAAATCAAAAATGAAGAAAAATTACACAAAACCTATTGCTTGACCTGTGGGTCTTATTACCAATTCCACAGCTCTAGAAAAAAATTTCTCTCAATACCATTTTACAAAATAAAAACAGGAAATCTAGATTTTACTTGAAAAACGTTACCAATCTGGGGCGTGAGGAAATGCATTTCCAATGATAAAATGAGAAAGAACAGACTTTTTCATTGACATTTATTCTTTAGAGGCTTATTTTGGGCATATTTTAAAAAGCAAAGGTTTCTCACCTGGTTCTACAGCAAGCCGAAGAGGTTCAGAATGAGCCTCCCCAAAATGGGCTGCCTTGGCATGTGGATTTTTTGAGCTGAAGACAGTTAAGCCCCAAAAGACTCAGAAAGAGCTTTTAACTTCCCCTTGAGCTGCCTACATGAACTTAGAAAGGGGAGCTTGGCCTGAGACAGAGCTACCACCAAAGGTAACTCTCTTCTGAATTACCTATCTGTATGGCAGGGCAAACATCTAGTGAGCAGACCTCTACTCTTCTTATTGTCCTGTTTTGTGACTCACCCTCCTCCCCTGTGGAGCCCCAGGCCCCTAAAACATTCCTTAGCTAAGGATGCTGTATAAGCCTCAGCTGCCCAACCTACACTTGGGTCTCATATCTTTGGGGATCCTGTACATATTTAAATTTGTTTTTCTCCTGTTAATCTGTCTTATGTCAATTTAATTCATTAGACCAGCCAAAAGAACCTAGAAGGGTAGAGAAAAATATTTCCTTCCCTACCCTACAAAGCATAGAACGTTTTCTCCTTTCCTTGGTTAGACATTAGAAGCTCAAGTATTTACCGTTACACGGACGATCTGTTCAAAAATTTATGTGACTTGCTTTATCATCCAATAAATGTTACTCTTCCACTAATTATAGGTGATTTGGACCAATATTTATTAGATGACTTTATTCAATAAAACTTAATGCAAATGCCTATTACCAGTTGAGAGACTGACCAGAATTTTTGCATTTCTATCATGATGTCAAGTCAGGATGATTTATTCTAATTAATTTCCTGTTTTTAAAACAATTTAATGTAAATCAAATTTAAAATACATGAAACAATAAATTTTAGACATAAAACTGAGTTCAGTACTCATGCTTGAGAATTGGTTTAAGAACTGGTCAACTCTAACCTTTTACGTTACTTAAGTTACAGGGCTTACAGCAAAGCTATCATTAGTGAAGAAACGATGGGGGAAAAAAAACAGAACAGCACTGTGCGTAAACATTAATAAAATGCAAACTAAACACGATCAGCCAGACTGTTGCTTTCATTGCATCTGTTGCCGCCAGAAGCTTGCAGTTCCCACTGTTATTGCAAAAACATATTGTGGATCAGAGTTTAAGCTTGCTTTCCCGTGAGCATGTTCTAGGGCTTACTTGAGATGAAAGCTACAGGTGGAAGAGGCATGGCCAGGAGAGAATGTAAACGAACAAAATAGTAAATGGAAAGGGAACCTCAGAAAAGGTATGGAAAGGTGAATAGTGAGAACATATCAGGCAGCATTCAGAGGCAAGCAAGCAAGGAAAATTAAAGAAGAAATATAATAGGCCCAGGACTTAAGTACACCTGGCAGATACTTTTCATAAACTCTCATTGCTAAGGACATAATCTATTTTTTTTTAAACCACCAGCACTTGTGTTTACCCTGAAAACATATATTTTTTAATGGAATGGGCGAGGTTAAAACAGTCCCCTATATCCTAGGCATGAAGGACACAACAGAAAGCAAATCTCAAATTAATACAAAGAAATTGTAAATAGTGCTGCAATGAACATTGGGGTGCATGTGTCTTTTCGAACTATGGTTTTCTCAGGGTATGTGCCCTGGAGTAGGATTGCTGGGTCATATGGTAGTTCTAGTTTTAGTTTTTTTAGGAAACCTCCATACTGTTGGTGGGAATGTAAATGTATCAATTTACATTCCCACCAACAGTGCAAGAGGATAGCTAGGACATGGAAGCAACCTAAATGCCCATCGACAGAGGAATGGATAAAGAAGATGTGGTACATATATACAATGGAATATACTCAGCCTCAGCACTGCAGCACTATTTACAATAGCCAGGTCATGGAAGCAACCTAATGCCCATCGACAGAGGAATGGATAAAGAAGATGTGGTACATATATACAATGGAATATACTCAGCCATAAAAAGGAACAAAATTGGGTCATTTGTAGAGACTTGAATGGACCTAGAGACTGTCATACAGAATGAAGTAAGTCAGAAGGAGAAAAACAAATATAGTATATTAACGTGCATATGTGGAACCTAGAAAACTGGTACAGATGAACCTACTTGCAAAGCAGAAATGGAGACACAGACGTAGAGAACAAATGTATAGACACCGGGGGGGAGAAGGGGGGGATAGATTGGGAGATTGGGATTGACATATATACACTACTATATAAAATAGATAACTTTAATGAGAACCTGCTGTATAGCACGGGGAACTCTACTCAATGCTCTGTGGTGACCTAAATGGGAAAGAAATCCAAAAAAGAGGGGATGTATGTATACCTGTGGCTGATTCACTTTGCTGTACAGGAGAAACTAACATAACATTGTAAAGCAACTACACTCCAATAAAAAAAATTTAAAAATAAAAATAGGTTTTCAATTTGCACACAAAAATATTCAAAGAAATTGAAAGTTGGCAATTCAGAATAAAGATTAGTCTATCAGTAGTTATCTCAGCTAGATGGATAAAATTATAAATGATCTTTTGGGGATGTTATACCATCTTCTCAAGTAGGGTTACAGTGAGAGTTGAGCTGGTGTGTGTGAGTGTGTGTGAGTTTCAAAACTCTGCACGTACATATACAGAATACCACGGAGGCAAGTGTTGAGTCAACTCAGTTCCTGGGAGAGGCAGCTGTCTAGACGTGGGAGGGAGGATGAGAGGAGGACAAAGGAGGAAGAAGGAGAAAATAAGGGAAAACAAGAAAGAAAAGGATGAAACTGTTGACTAAATAAGATATTCACAACCTGAAAGTTGAGAGTTATGTTTTATTCGGTGGAAATTTTTAGGACTTCAAGCCCAGGAGGCAGCGTCTCAAGTAACCCTGAGAGAACTGCTCCGTGGAGGTGAGGGGGAAGCCAGGATATACAGAAATTTTACAACAAAGGGCAGGTAGTAGGAACAAAAGATTACTGTTAATTAAAGAAAACTAGAAATCTCAGGTTAAGGAATTTAGTGTTTTTCTATGTATGGGAAGATGCTAGAGTCTGGGCTCACTGAAATCATTCCTTTGATAGGCACCCTCAGCTCTCTGGGGCCAGTATGCGGTGTTTTCACATCCTGAGTTTCCCCAGGGCTCAGTGTAGGGAGTGGCTGCAGTCTGACGGCTGCTAGATGGCAGGTATTCTTCGTTTCCTTCCTGAGTGCCCTCAGGGCTCACCAGCTCACCATCCGAGGTGGCTGCAACGGCTAATGACTGTGACATCCTTTGTTTACTGATATGGCAGGTAACATTCCATTTCTCAAAACCTATGACTGGAGGGGGTACAAAAAAGGAGAACAAAAGGGAAGAAATGAGAAGAAAAGAGAGAAAATAGAAGCAGCAAGAAGAGCGGGAGAAGGTGGACAAGGATGGGTCAAAGACAGCTGGTGGGAAGATGGAAGTAGAGAGGGAGCAAGAATGGAAAGGAAAAGGATCCTTATTAGACAATCTCTCTCCGTCCTTGGATCTCTACCTGGAGAAGAAAGAAAGAAGCAGGAACAACTCCTCACAGTGGTGTGAAAGGCGACAACATCTCAGCAAGAGGCACTGAGGCAGCCAGAGGACCCCAGAAGAAAGGATAGGACACAGGGATGCAGAGCTGATAACAATGTGCAGTTAACTGGTGATGAAAACAAAGCATTGCTTCTTAGGAGTTTGATGATTTTGCTGCTGGAAGGGAGGTCCAGCGACCAGCAAGACAGAGATCACTGAGGAATTTGTTTAAATATTTGGAATTTCAGGTCCCCTAATCAGCATCTGCATTCTAACAAGATCGCCAGTTGATTTGTATGCACATGGAAACGGGAGAAATATTGCACTGTTCTCTATGGATCCCTGGGGCTACATGAACATTGCTTTACATTCAAATAAATGAAGAGCCAGCCACTGGGGTGCTATAAAAGCGACCGGATATCTAAGTCAAGTGACATTCCAGGGAAGGTGGTAATTCTTGAGAATCCCCTAAGCAATAACAGCCTCTCATACTAAACATACTCTTAAGGTTACATTGCCTGGGAAAATAAATGCTTGTTTTTGGAAGGGGAGCAAAATTCGCCACTCCAAATGTGTCTCTCTGGTATGTGAATGATTTCGAGTTTTTGAGTTTTAAAATAAAACTCAAGGCCCAAAGGACTCAGGAAGATTCTTTGACCTTCCTCCTTAGCTGCCCAAAAGAATTTAGATAGAGGACCTGTCCCTGGAATAGAGCTATCACCAGATGTCTGCAAAGAATATGGCCTAGATGTGGTGGGGGAAATGCCTAGAGATCAGAGTCCACTGCCTGGCCCAGCAAGCATGTGTTACCAAAATTTGTTTTTGTGCTCCATGTGAATTCCCTTCCTCCCCTGTAAAATCCCAAGCTTCTACCCTCAACGTCCTCTTTTGTCTCTAGTTGAAGATGGTATTCAAGTTGAGAGCTTTGGCCATTTAGGCCTGTTACTCAGTTTTCCTGGGTCTCCCCCAGGTATACATGTTATTAAACTTTTCTTTGATTGTCTCCTGCTAATCTGTCTCATATCAATTTAATTCTTGGACCAGCCAGAAGAACTCAGAAGGGTAGAGGGAAATGTCTTCCACCTAGACAGAATAAAAGTATGGCCCTATTGATCTTATAAGTGGAATGGCATATTACCTATTCTCATTTGTATGATGATCTTATCTGAGGAAAACTGCCATAGAGTATGTTATTACTGTAGTCAGACTTACACATCAGAAGTTGAGACCTATCATCAAATCTGTTATTTCATATTAAATTATTGTTTGTTTTTCTCCTGTTAATTGGTCTTTTATTGCAGGGGGTTCTCAGCTGAGAAGCAAAAAAGTATAAATTAATTTTTATCCCCTACTAAATACAGATGCTCTTAAATTCCACTTAATGCCAGTTTCTACTTAATTTATATATATTAACTAGACAAGTAGGTATGTGGCTTATATATAAAGATCATGGAGACTACTTCTGTTTTTCAAAAGCACGTCACCAGTATTAGTAATAAATATCACTATTTTTTTCATGATAAAGATTTATATCTCCATGATTTGAGAAAACTGATATTGGAGGTCATATTTTTAGGTATTCATCTGGATTTAAAATATTAATTATCACTTAACAACAGTAAGGGTGGGAAAGGAAATTTTCCTTCTCAGATAATTCTCACCTGTTGCTTGGAAACAGAACATCTTACGTCATGTGCTCTGAAATGAAATTAGACATAGCAAACTATTATCTGACAGAAATTTTTACACTATTACTAATCTATTTCCCTCATTCTTTTTGTTTCTTTTGTGATTTAGAGAGTAGTAGTTTTTAATAAACATGGATTTTTTTTCAATTATTCTGCCATATAATACACCTAGTTCTTACCTAAAATTAAATCATTTCTATTGCTATACCCATTTGACTTCTAGATGCTAATGTAATTTTACATACTTTTCATAGCTTTATTAATCAGGGTCAAAGATAAATAAAATCACTTATAAGACATACAATTTGTGGGAAAGATATTTTTAAAGTCTATTAGCGTGGAATAAAAAGATAGCTACAATTTTATATATTTAGAAAGAAAACATATTAAGTATAAATAAAGATATATAAATGAACATATGTGACTATATTGAGTATATATTAGAATAGATGAATAAAATGGACATTAAGCGACTCCACAATATGGGTTTTATGTAAACAATGTAAATATACTACTTGCTTTGAAAGAAAGGTACCCTGCAATCAAATAGTATAAGGCAATGAAAGAAATTGTATTAGGTGAGGCAGTTTACTGGAATCTGGTTGAATTGTTAATGTAGGCTTTACTCACTAAAACCATGTTTCAATAATCCAGTCAGAAAAACAGATCAGATCATATTCTAACTTATTAAGGATAATCTTTGGAAAACTGAATGTAGATGGGAACACCTTTAAGGTACTCTTCTGATTTTCATAATTTCACATCATTGTGCCTCTGAACTAAATCTCGTTTCTATTTTCTCTAAATTTGGCTTTTGATTGGACACTGTTTCTGGCAACCCCTCTCTTGATTCCTGTGTAGTGCAGTTTCCTTGTTCTGCTTGAAATGTCCCTCAAACACTAACACTGGACTGACTCATAGCAAAGCTTTTCTCACTGATGGTAGCTGCAGGGGCATGATGAACTTAATCTTGGTTTGTTCTCATGGAAATCAAAACTTCAAAAAAATGTATATTGTGTATGTTCTTCATTTAAAACAATTTCATTTTTTTAATATGCAGGTGTATTTTATGTACAAAATTTTAAAATACAGAAAAACAAAATGCAACAGTTCTCAGCTATATTTTAGTATGTAATATTGAATATTTAGTTTTGTTGAAACAAACAGAGAGCACCCAAATGAGAACAGAGGCTATTTATTCAGAGCTTGCTATGGCCACCTGTTACAGGCTGAATGTTTCTGTTCCCTCAGCACTCATATGTTGAAACCTAATTCCAATGTGATGGTATTTGGAGATGGAGTCTTTGGAGGTGATTAGGTCAGGAGGGTGGAGTCTCCCTGAATGGGATCAGTGCCCTTATAGGAGAGGTTCAGAGAACTATCTGCCTTTCTTTTCACCATGTCAGGATAGAACCAGAAGTCAGCAGTTTGCAACCCGGATGAGGCCCCTCACTACAACCTGACCATGCTTCTCACCTCAGTTGGACTTCCAGCCTCCAGAACTGTGAAAAGTAAATGTTTGTTGTTTTAAGCCACCCAGTCTACGGTACTTTGTGATAGCAACCCAAAATGACGAAGACGATAGCTTCACTTGCATTTGCCAGGGACTCGAAGACAGGTAGGGAATTGGAAAGCTGTGAAGTTAGAAAAGGTCACTGAGATGAGGATGCTATAACTAGAAGTAGGGCTTTTCATGTGACTGGTTTGGGGTGAATCTCTGACTTTCTCTGGTTAGTCCTGAGGTGAAGGTGGGGGCAAAACCTAGGGAAGCTGGTGGTCACTGATCAAGTCCAGACAGTCTTAGGCTTATTGATGCACAGGATGTGCTTTGGCTTCCCAGGCTGGTTACTGCAGAGATCCTGAGTCAGAATTCTATTGCCCTGTGGGGTCTAGTCATCGTCCCTTTGTATATATGTCTCTCAGTCCTCCCATTGGTCAGTTTCTCACTTATAAGGACTAACACCTTTCAGAGGCTACAGAGCCAGATCTTCACCTCTCAGGGTTTGTTCAATTATCTCCATGACCAGTCATATTATGGGATCTTATTTACCTTTTTGTTGTTATATCATCATGTATCAAATGAGGAGAAAGTAGCTGCAGAGAAGCATTAAGGCTCTATATAGAATACAGTGGACAAGCATATGACCACTATGTGGAAACAAGAATAAATAATAATCCAATTGGGAACCTCAACTGCCCACCTTAGACCAAGAGACAAATCCCACAGAATATGAGAATCAACCCTAGAGAGACAAGTAGCTTCTTTCCGCAGTGGAACATATGGCCTCTTTTACCTTAGCTGCTTTATTGATCCAAGAACAGCAAGAAATATTAGCCATGGCACAGATGTCTCCAAGATTAGTCAATAAGAAATGTAGAGCAATGCACTGTCCATCACTAATCATGCTGGCTTGAGACCGATCTGTTTTCCACCCAGGGAACAGTTCATTAATGACATAATTCATATGCCCATCATTAATAATATGCCTATCATTAATCATAAAGGACATGGTGTTGTTAATAATGTGATAATTTCCTTACAATCTTTTGTATTTGTGTGATTTTTTACCTTAGGTAAAGGTCAGTAGTCTAAAGAAAAGCTTACATGAGTGATAGTATATCTTGCTTAAAATCCTCCAGTTTTAGTTTTGGAGTAAGATCCATCCCCACATAGTATGAGGTTGGGTTCTCAGTGATTTATTTAATGTGATAGATACTCGCCAATAAATAGGAGAGAGGCATAGAAAAGTTCCATGACCGAGGTAAAACAATTTTGGGTTTCTCCTTCTAGCAGAGGCAGAAGAGAAGCAGGATTCAGGGTTCTGCAGAGAAGAAGAGAACAGTGAGCGGGGAGAGGAACTGAATCTCAAAAGCCATTAATTGTCGGACTGGAACATGCCCTGTGTTCTCAGTGAGGAGTGAAGTCTGCACTGGGCCAGGAACCATGAGATCAAGAAGGAGCCTAGAATTCATTCAGCAGAGGCACCACCGGGTTTTACAGCAGCAGCTATGACCCTCAGACATGGGGTATAAGCCTTTGTAACTGGTTAAGAAGCAGGCGAGAGCAAGCAATTTGGGGTGTTTTTGAAATTTCCCATAAAGATGAATCAAAACCATAAGGGCTTTTTTGTCCGGGTTGCTACCGCACAAATAGACAAAATGGATTTTTGTAGTTAGGGACGCCTAGAGAAGGCTGTGGGAGATGCCACTGTGGGTCACAGAAAGCCTTTGTGTTCAGGGTCACGCAGCAAAGGGTCTCTTACTGAGGACTTGGTCACTTCATAAAAAGGCATGGCAATCTCAGAATACTTTGATGCCAATTGACTGCCAGATCCAGTTAAACCAAGAAATCCTCTCAATTATGATTTTGTAAGGTGTCTAGGATACATCTGGATAATCTTTAGTCTGTTAGGAGAGAATATATTCCCCTTGTTAGGAAGGACGGGACCAAAATAATGCACTGTGTTTTGGCAAAATTGTAATTTCTCCTTGAAACTTTTTTTTTTCCTTTTCTGCAAAGGTTGAACCCAAGTAAGTGGAATCTTTTGTATAGGTTTCCCTGTTCCATGACAAAGTAGTTCATCTATATATTGTATAGTCAGTCTCTCAGGCATCTAATGATGATGCCATATACATAATATACTTTAACAAAAATGCAAAATATATATATATACATTTTTGTAAACATTTTTTCTAATAGTTTGATAAGAATTTTTTTCAAAATACTCTATGTTAGCATAAGCTAACTTCCATGAAATTTGCATTAGATTCCTTTGGATAGATATACTAAAATGTATATAATCAATTTTCTGTTTGGACATTTAGACTTCCTCTAACTTTTGCTATATAAATAAGTTTGCCCATACACTCATAAGTGACATTTTAAATTATTATCTGTATTCTCACATTTTCCCAATACTGGACATTATTTTTTCAAGAAAATATGGCTTTAAAAATTTAATCACTGTCTTGTCAAAATATCCAAAAGCTAACCTCCAATGACCGTGTTTCATAACTCAGAGAAGCTTCTTTAATTGTAACACCATTTCGGAATAATTGATTTAAAAAAAGAGAGTACAATGAAATCTTTTGAAATTAAAACTGTGGTCCAATTTTTTACTTCCTTCAAGTGTGATTCAAATAATGGTATTTATAAAATACAGAACAGGGAGATAACTTTCAACAACTCATATTGCAGTTTAGATGTATTTCATTTGGACAAAAAGCAAATTTCCATAAAACATCTTGAAGAAATATTTTCTAAATATATTAGGGTATTTATAGCAATGATCATATAAAACTGATTGATCCTTTGTTCTCCAATTATCTTCTGTATAAACCTTTAATGCTAGGTAACCATTAACTGTTTTGTCACCTTCACTGAATAATGTCTCAACCTGTTAATTCCCATATGCTCAGCAGATACCTCAAAGTAGGCCATCGAGTAGCAGCCAAAACTGTTGATTGAATGTCTAAACAGATGTATAATTGACAAAACTAGGGAATTCTTTTCCTTAAGACCCCAGTCTTTATTTTTACTTTCTACACACTCCCCAAAATCAATCACCAACCCTAATTTTATATATAATTATTGTTTTTTTCCAAACCTCCTAGTCATTGATCCTTTTCAGCAACAAAATTAATTCCTTTTATTTTTAAATCTTTTAAACATGTCTACTGTTCTCTTAGATAAGAAAATAACCAAAACTGGGAATAAAAAGAATTAAAGAGGAAAAGAAAAAGAGAAAGGCAGGAATATATCATTAACTGAATTTGCAGTTTTTGCTTACAGGAAATTTACTACACACTTTTGAAAATGTTATAAATATGTATCAGCTCCTAGGGGCTTCCCTGGTGGCGCAGTGGTTAAGAATCTGCCTGCCAATGCAGGGGACACGGGTTCAATCCCTGGTTCAGGAAGATCCCACATGCCGTGGAGCAACTAAGCCCGTGCGCCACAACTACTGAGCCTGCATGCTAAAACTACTCAAGCCTGCGTGCCTAGAGCCCGTGCTCCACAACAAGAGAAGCCACCGCAATGAGAAGCCTGTGCACTGCAACGAAGAGTAGCCCCCACTCACTGCAACTAGAGAAAGCCCAAGTGCAGCAACGAAGACACACGCAGCCAAAAATACATAAACAAAACAAATAAATTTATTTTTAAAAAAAGATGTATCAGCTCCTTTATCTCCCACAAAATGAGTTTTTAAATTGTGAGTGAAATTGGATTTCATATGTTTTGTACCTGTGAATTGATTTTAATGAAGCCTGAGTTTTCGAGGGCAAGATGATATTTCTTTCCAAGTTGTCTGTATAACTTTGTATCAATATTAAGGCATTCTTATTTAAAAATTGTGCAACTTTCTGAATTTTCTAACACACTCATTCATAAATATGAACTGTATAAAGAGGAAAGACTAAAGTCTAGGAGGTCTCTCCTCACACCTTTCCCCACCCTGACTCCACTCCTGCATGTGGCAGACAGGAAGTAATAAGTGTCATGAATGTCACATGGCCTCTCCCTCTATCCCCGGCAAGGTCAGACTGACCACTTAGCATTCAGTAAGTAGTCCCTGAAAGTAATTTGACAATAAACTGCTCAGGAGTTAACAGTTAACTGCAGCTCTGGAGTTTAGTTTCGTTATTGAATAAAAGCTGTGAATTTACTGGACTGAATGTGAAAACACACTTAAAAGGACAAACATACCTGCCTTTGATTCAAATGAGTAGAAATTAAAACGTTTTGTTTACTTTTTCAGGCTTTGTTTTTTTCTTTTTAAAAGAGAGAAGTTGTGACTTGCAATATCAACCAATAAACTATGTACTTGTAACAGTAATTGTCTTTGTATAATTCTAGGGGATCTTATAACATCCCACTCTATCTATCTATCTATCCTAAAATAATTTTTAATATTAGATATTTCATTGGTTTTACAAGACATATAGTAGGGTACTTGCTAATGTTTCATTAAGAGGCATCATCAATATTTAAATTAATCCTATTAAAAAATAACTGAAGTTTCAGCAACTTTCACATAAGGCATTGAAGATTTTGACTAATCATTCGTGTCTAAAATACTATTGTTTTATCAAGATGCTCAGACTTTCCAATCAAGCACCTGTTTTGTTTTTGGTTTTGTTTTTTTTTTAATTTACAAGCTCTGTGATAGGAAAGACACATAAAGAAGGATGAGTGTGGTTTTACCAGTGCTGAACTAACACGTACATAAGAATATAAGATGACAGGGCTTCCCTGGTGGCACAGTGGTTGAGAATCTGCCTGCTAATGCAGGGGACATGGGTTCGAGCCCTGGTCTGGGAGGATCCCACATGCCGCAGAGCAACTAGGCCTGTGAGCCACAACTACTGAGCCAGCGCGTCTGGAGCCTGCGCTCCGCAACAAGAGAGGCTGCGATAGTGAGAGGCCTGCGCACCGTGATGAAGAGTGGCCCCCGCTTGCCACAACTAGAGAAAGCCCTCGCACAGAAACGAAGACCCAACACAGCCAAAAATAAATTAATTAATAAACTCCTACCCCCAACATCTTCTTTAAAAAAAAAAAAAAAGAATATAAGATGACAGATAAAAATAGGACATTTGCCAACATTACCATCCCACTTCACTAACAGACAGTGGTCCTAGCTTCTGACACGCTGACTTGGAATGACAAAACCAGTTGTGCAATGATTTAGTATTCGCTGTAAAAGCATTGAACCCAATGGTTAATGCACTGAGCAGGCACAGGATGGCTAAACCTCAGTGCTCCTTCATCACACATGCTGGAGTATGTTTCTAGGTACAGGATCAATACCTGCAGCTTCGTTAGGTAACGTAAACCTCGCCAACGAGTCTACATTGGGAGGCCAGGTCACGGCCATGGGAGTCACCCTCCAAACCAACCAGATCAGAGAGGTGCAACCCTGCAGTGTGGCCAGAGAATAGACTTCAGAAAGTTTGTCTTAATCGATAAGCACTCAATACCTCTTAGCTCCCCCTCTCTGCTTCTTTGTTTCCCAAGGCACTCAAAGCAGAGTAAGAGTTTATGAGACAGGAAAGCTGTCTCCATATAAATAATACACCAAAACTTTTATGATCCATTTCATGCCACAACTTAAATATTCACTAAAAGCGGGAAATGCTTCATCTTGATGGTAGGCTTCTTTGACTTTTTATCTATCTTTTTATTGATTTCCTTCTACAAAATCCGAAAAGAATGAGGATTCTAAGATGTTTGTATGCCATTTGATAACAGGAGAAAAATATTCTTGCTTTTGTGTATTCAATGAGAAATAATGGAAATGTGCCTTTAAAGTAGAAAATCCACTTTAAAAATAACTTCCAATCTTTATAGTCCCCAAATCATCCCATTTTATTACATTAAACAATTTCCTAACCCAGAAGATTGTAGTTAACATGGAAAAATATGAAAGCAAAATAAAATACAATCAACTGAGTTCAAAAATGACTTTTTTCTAGGCTTCAAGATAGTTAGCCATTAGTGCCTGTCATTCGGCTGCTTCCAAAATCCCAGTTGGTATTATTTGTTATCATCGGGAGTATTACGTAACTGGAACCCCTGAGCAGAAAATCTTCGTCCCCTAATAATTTGTCCTTGCCTTAGTGTTACTACTGCCCCATGACTTCACAAAGACCATACACTTATTTTTGTGCTTTTTGCTTTCCCTCATTCTCAAAACAAAACAGTATTTCCCCTTATTTTTGTTTATACTTCTGTGTCTTATTATTTTCCATATGTTTATGTTTTCTTTAATGATGCTTTTAATGACATTTTTACATCAAACTTCAGGAAGCTGCACTAAACTTGACCAAATGAATACGAGAAAAAATATTTAGGGAAATATTTTACCTTTCTTATCTTTGCAAGCATAGAAGATGCACTTGGGAATATATTTCCAAGGGGTCTAGTGTGCCAATGCAAAGAGGCGAAGCTGGGTGTGTAGGATACAACAAACTTAGCCTTATAGTTCGTTCTCTAACAAGTTATTTGTGAAGAAAATAGACTAGCTAAATTTTTTGAGGACTACTGGTTCAGAAAGTGATGAAAATACAAATGCTCCAGAGATGATATGTTGGTTTCGAAACTTGTTTCTCATAGTGTCTGCAAACCACTTGCGTGGGAACCATCTAGGATGCATCTTAAAACTGCACGTGCCTACGACCACTGGGGTGTGGGTCTTGAGCCTCTTACGCTAAAGTCAGGCTTGAGAAATATTTAATAAAACAGCCACAAAGGCCTTATTCACTATTCACAGACAAGTGAAACAAAAACTTCTCTGAAAGATGGAATATTAAAAATATTCACTTAGATATGCAAAACTTTGACCTCATTTAGAGTAATTACATATAAGCAATTTGGAATAGCCAAATGACTTCAATTATTTTATATTTTTACCAAAATTTAATTAGAATACTGGCTATCAGCATTTAACTGAAAGATACTTCTGCCAAGATATTTGTGCACTGAGAAGCTGTGATTGGTAGAAAAGTTAAAATAGTTAGCTATACTCAAAATATTAGAGAACATAGATTTAAAAAACATCAAACTATTAATATTTTTTTCTTCCTAGCCCCTAACTGAATACTTGGCTAGTCAGCTACTGTCTGAAAATTAAATGGTTATTTCCATATAAAACTTACAAGAATTTGGAAAATTACAGAGGGATCAGTTTTAAGAGCACTGGGATTAAACAATACCTGGAATGCAAGAAAAAAAAAATCAGAAGGGACCACACACTAATTTAAATAATACAAGATACATTCAGAAAGCCAAATTTTATTTTTCCAAAATGCAGAGAGCTCCTGAAAAACATTCTAAATCTAATATATTTCTAAATTCTAATGCATTCTGATACTCTAAATATATATATTTCTGTATTGGGTATTGTAAGTTAAAATTTGGAAGGAAATTTTCCCTGGATTCAGTGTTGTGCACGTAACAGACCTTGAAATGTGGTATAAACCCATAGCAACTCGTAACCCACACTGAAAAATAAATCATGACATAATTGTTCTATAGGCACTTTCTATTGGAGAATCCCTATATTATCACATGTAATACCCTTAAGTACAAAGATAAATGTCATTAGGAGATGTATATTTGGCCAGTTTTTAACCTGCCAGAACTCTAGGGGCATTTATTGTGGATGACATATCATAGTCATGAATTAATTAATGTTCTTAATGCCACTGAAAAAGAGATGGAGTCAACAAACTCAATGTGTAAAACAGTAACTATATGATAAATGGGTCATTCAGTGTGTTTTATTAAATTAAATATATCCGTGACAAAAGCCAGCACTGCAGTATTGACTGAATAATTGAATCTTGTCATATTATAGAGCGGGTTGCAAAATAATAAATTGTTCAAGCTGAGTAAGTTATTGAATACTTTTAGACTCAAGAGAGTTGTGGGTTTAAAACACACTCCTGCTACCTCATTCTTCAGAGTTGACAGATATTAGAGCATTCATAATAAACCTGCCATTACGGGCACTCATCTTTTCTTTTCTTATTTCTCTGACAGAAAAATATACATTTTTTGGCTGAAATATTACCTTTCAAGAGGCCTAACTTATGAGGACCAAACTAACTCAGCCCAAAATGTCTACTCAGACTTTATTGGAAAATATTAAGACTTTCCTGACATTTCTTCAATCCTGTTAACTAACATAATGATGATGTTTAAACGGTAAACAATTCAAGATAGATTATCAAAGGGCTAAACAAAGTGAGTGCAGTTAGATGATTATAAGTAGTAAGGGAAGAGTAGGTTTAAAACACAGTTTTGTTTAGTCAGGCTAGTGATTCAATGTCATCTATTAAGCAATCCTACATGGGAGCCAAGCCTTTCCATTGTTTTCATCAAATAAGGAAAACACAATCTTAAATCATTTGGGGCAGGAATGAGAAATAAAACATGAGCATCAGGTGGAGAATAAAAAACATATCTATACCCCTACAATTTCCACCGTTTAGTGTACAATACTTTCTTATAACTTCCCAGAACAACACAAACACATGCAGGCCAGGCTGAAAACGGGTGGACAAAATTCAGGGAGCCAAAATGCTGGGTCCTCCAACTATTCATTCTGTGTCTTTATGAGAAATGTTTTCTCTCTTAGTAGTTAAATAAGAGGGAAAAAAATAAACCAATAAAGGAACCACCCAGTGAGATGTTCTTTGCAGAAGCAGAAGCCTATGACTATAATATGTTTACGCTTTCAAGTTTACGTGAAAAACAATGCTCTAGAGCTGGTTATTAGTCACCCAGTGTGACTAATGCATTATATATAGGATGCATAAACAACAAGGTCCTACTGTACAGCACAGGGAACTATATTCAATATCCTGTGATAAACCAGAATGGAAAAGAATAACTTTGCTGTACAGCAAAAATTAATACCACATTGTAAATCAACTATACTTCAATAAAAGTTTTAAAAACTTTTTTTAAATAATAAAAATGTTAAAAGTCTCATTGATCAAGGTGCTCCTTTTGGCTTTTGAAAGATTTAGATGTTGTCTTAGCCAGTTTGTTATAAGATGTCATAGACTGGATGGCTTAAACAATAGACATTTATTTCTAACAGTTTTGGAGGTTGGGAAGTCCAAGATCAAGGTACAAAGTTTAGGTTCTTGGTGAAGGTCCTCCTCCTGTCTCAGAGATAGCCGCCATCTCTTTGTCCTCACAGGTACTTTTCTTTGTGTGCACGTGGAAAGAGAGAGAGAACTCTGGTCTCTTCCTCTTCTTAGGAGGACAGCAATCCCATCATGGGGCCCCACCCTCAGGACCTCATCTCAACCTAGTCACCTCCCAAAGGCCCCATCTCCTGAAACCATCACACTGGGGGGCTTAGGTCTTCAAAACATAAATTTGGGGGTGATACAAACATTCAGTCCATAACATATACATTCCCGTATATGTTTATATACATTCAAGCTAAAGGACTCAGGGCACTGACTTGTAGCTGTAATAGTCAAATAGCTGTTGTGAGTGGCCTCAGGACACAGGCAGAGCAAACGCTAATGAGCAAAGTTATATAACATTACACTCCTCAAGAGAATCAAGGACTAAAATACACAACCAACTAATAAAATGTTATGTATAAAATATTTATATTGATGAACAATGGATGCATATAAATTGCCGTCTCTAAATGATAACACAAATAGTGCTCTAACCGATGGTTTATAAGCAACATGGTAGATGTCTTAACTATCTTTAGTCCTATAATTCTCTGCTACTTTCAAGCAGCTCAGAAGCTGCTTACAAGTCAGAGTTGCTTATCTACTCATGTATCACAGTTGAGAGCTAACCCAATTCTAATAGCTTTCATCTTTGCTTTTTCTTCTAATAGGATTATTTTATTTGCTTAAAAATATTATTAACATTGTTCTTACTAGAGAAAAAGAAAAATTATATTAGTTAAATCAACAAATCAGAGTACCTGAGAATGGGTTGGAGAATTACCAAATATTTGTTCACAGCTATTAAGTGTAAGATTCCATAGAATCTTGAGTTGATATGACACCCTCATTTCCAACTTCCCTTCCAAATTATTTTCCAAAGAGGTGTTGAAAAGATCTATTTTTATGCATCTAGTAAGAAAAACATCCAGTGAAATAAAAAGGTAACTGCCCTATGATTTGTACGTAGGGATTATAATCTGACCCACTCAATAATTAGTTTTTAGATCTTATGTTAAGTATACACTTAGAAAATTACACAAATCATAATAAATTTTCACAAACTGTAAACTCCTCTGCCACTGAAACTCACATCAAGACAGAATTACTAATATCCCCAAAGCTTTCCTCCCTCTCCCTATACCTCAGAAGTAACCACTATCTTAATTTTATGCAGTGAAGATTCGTTTTGCTAATTTTGAACCTTATACAAATGGAAGTGTACACTCTGTGCACAACTGAGAAATGTAATAAGATGTGAAAAGACTGTGAATGCTCTTGTTTTATAATATTAAACGTTGTCTTCTCCTGAAATGACCAGATTAAGAAACACTGCAAATCGTATCCTTGGAAAAAATGGAAGGCATGTAGAGCAAAACAGTGGAAACACTATAAATTGTCATCAAAAGAGTGATAAAATAAATGGTGATTTGTTTTTATACTAAGAAATACAGTACAGCTATGAAAATGAACCAATTACGGCCTCACAATTCAGCATGAAAAAGTCATGCAAACATAATGTTGAATGAAAGAAAACTTGGGAATGTGTTAAGATTCTACTTATGTACAGCTCATAAATGGACAGAGTATTCAATATTGACAGAAGATAGACAATTGTAACTGTGCTGGAAAACCCTAGAAGGAAGCATGCAGGGACTCTGTGAGATGCTGTTAAGGGTCTATTTCTTGATCTGCCTTGTGATTTTATGGGTGTGTTTACTGTGAAAATCCACTGAGGTAAACATTCAGAATTTATGCCACTTTCTGTATGTCTGTATCAATAAAAGAGATTTGTTTTTAAAAATGAAAGACACAAAGGCAATTTTTTTAAAACAGGGAACAAGATGAGAATGTGAAAGTAAGCTTATTAACATGAAAATGAACAAATGTTGAATATAATAATGTCTTTATATATTATTAAAGGGACAAACACATAGAACTTAAAAAAGTCAAATGAAACCTTCCAGATATAAAATAAGGTTTAAACCCACTAATTGAAACTACATCACGTTCCACAAAAAAATGACCACAGAAGGAGGATGTTAATTCAGACCCTAGTTCCGTTTATAAATATTAAATATAAAGGAAAAAACAAATCTTAGAAATAGACAAAAATTCCAAATCTTATAAATATGGATCATTTGTTCTGGTTTGCCTGGGTCAGCACCAGGCGTACTGTTGTCCTGGTGTGATATTAATACCATCTCCTTTCATTCTCAGCAGTGTCCCAATTTGCACAATGAATCATATAGCTACCCTTACTAATAACAGGTGACAAACTACTTTCAGATATTTCCAAAGTTACTTTTACTTCTATGGGGATTAAGGGTGCACATGCATTGGCGCTCCATCTCCAAGCATTTTCAGAAAAATATACAGCATGCATGAATTCACACATGGGAACAACAGTCTGATTTCAGCTGAACCACTCTTGAACTTGTTTGCATTCTTCCATATGTCTATGAAATAATCTCATCCTTTCTGCCTTCCATAAACCCAGGGACCCTAGGGTGTCTGTCTGCAGAATGCCTTCTTTCTGTGTGGTGTTCTCTCCACACAAGCAACATGCATCACCCAAGAAGAAAGCAGAATAGAATTCGCAGGACCGGTGTTTTCCTCTTTTCCCTCTTCTTGGAATTTTGTTTAGTAGCCCTTATGACAGAAACTGGAAATGTGGGCATGAGGAAATAACAAGGTGAATTGTCCAGTCTTGTTTTGGAAGGTCTTCTGTAACTGCAACTAATATCCTTAGAGAATAGAGCTGAGCAAAGGGATTAAAGATCTTGATATCAGAAAAGAATAATTGTATCTGTAGCAAGAGGGAATGATAAATAGAATAGCTGCAGCTTCCAAAGCAAAATGTTAACATGGCAACACTTGGATCCAGAGCTGGTAGAGTGGTTAATGCAGTACTGAACCCTTTGTCACAGGCTGCCTGGCTTCTATTTCCAGCTTTGTTAATTAGGAAGGGTGGGATCTTCGGAAAATCACAGATTATCTCTGCTCCCTGGTATCCTCCTCATTTGCAAACCAGGGATGGAAGCAGTAGAATCAACATCATATGATTTTGTGAATCATATAAAGCACATGTAAAGCACTCAGAACAAATGCTGGCCGTATTTATTTGCTAAATAAATACCAACAATCCTAGGGCTGTATCTGTGACTGACTTAAGAAAAATGAGAATAAAGATTCTTAAATTAGAAGATAAAAGTAAATTTGAAGCTGGAGAGTTTTGAGGTGTCCCAGATCTTAATCCAATAAAGACCATGTTGCCTCCTCGTGTAAGCTGTGACCCAGTGAGAAATATACTGAAGTGTGAACAAATGGACATTCTAATATCAATTTTATTAAGTGAGAAATGAAAAGAGTTGGAGTTCAATGAAAAGAGTTGGGCCTGATAAGTAAAAAGTACTCTGAATCAAGAAGGAATTTGTACCAGCTTATTCTATTATTGCACATCATAACCCAATACGTGCATTTTCACCATTGGCATAATTGTGTCTAAAATCAAATCCATTGTAAATGATTGTTCTCTCAATTGCCTCCACCTCTAAATTTGTTCTCTCCTTCAGAAGAGAAAATCCCAAACCATTATTTTATGACTAGACAAAATAACACTTTTAATTCAAGAGATTCCAAAGGAGCAATATGATATTAGAGGGATGCCATTTTTAAAAAAATGAAACAAGTTAGTAGAAATACTTTGGGAAAAAGGTAAAAAATTAAGCATGTTTACGGAAAATATAATAAAATTGCATGATAAAATTAAATATGTGGAGTGACATCAGCAATAGTAAGAAAAACATGTGAAAGGAAGAACACTTAGAGAGAGTCTAGGCGGCTTTGTCAATTGGGATGTAATTTTGGACAAGTGGGCCAAAAGTCAAGGAGAAAAAATCTGGGAGTTGGTCAAATGGAAAAGGAAACTATGATGAAAGCAGGTGGGATGTAGATATAACCAAGTTTCTGTAAAATTGGAAGCAATATAGATAGATAGGACTGGCTCAGCTCCTCCCACACACAGACTGTGACACCCGGTACTGACAATGATGTGTGTGATAGCTCAGCACTCGGCAGGCAAGAATAAAATATGACAATATCAACCAAATCTAATATGGTATCTGGCTTCTATTCATATGATATAGAATTAGTTGTTGTGACAAAATGAGCTCAATATACAGCGGCTCAAACAAAACAGAGCTTTTTTTTTCCACCACTGTAACGGTCTGTGCTTTATTCCACAGGACGTCGTATTCCAGGTTGATGGGGGCTCTGACACTAACCCATTTGATGCCCTTCTCTGGGTTCAAGGGGTCTGCTCCGGTCCTGTGCACCCCCAATCAACAGAAAGTGGGAATGGTCAAGTCCAAGGCAATCTTTCCGCTCATATCCCAATGGACAAAACTAGTGATATGGTCACATCTAACCTTAAAGGAAGCTAGGAATTGTGGTCTCTAACTGGGCATCAGTGTTGTCCTATAAGATCTGGGACAGTACAGGTGAGAATGGACACTGGAATATCAATTAGCTCTGAGTGCCACGATGCCCACCAGTGTGACTACACGTTGTATGTGAGTGTGCATACCGCAGAAATGGCGCCCCCAAAAAGTCAAGTTCATAGGAGTGCCTGGGTATTAAATTCATTTCATAGCACCTGAATCAGTATGCATCCCGACCTTACCCAAGCCCTGTCCCCCGAGGTTTTTCTGATTCGTGCTGCACAGGCTGACTGCTGACTGGCTTTCGTATTACCATGGGGCCCACAGGCTTTATAACTCTGCTTTAAATCAAGTCCTAAATATTCATTTCCCTGTATTGCTTGACAAATACAGAAAATACGCTTTAAATAAGTAGTTTTATAAGTTACCTGCAATATTTTATTTTTACAGAAAAATACTGCTTTCTAGCTTGTAGGTGCAGAATATAAAGATTCAACATTAATGAAATGCTGATATACCCTAAATGAGAAAGTGTTGTTCAACTATTTAATATAAAATCAGCAACAAAAATTCACATGCCTCTCTGTGATCTCAAGACAGATACATATTTTCTACTTCTCTTTAGGAGGCAGTCCTAGGCTTTTATACCACACAAAGGCTGATTCTCAAAGTACTCTGGAGAGGAAGCTCCCCATTTGGGTGGATGTGCTGGATAAAGACAAGGGAAGGGTACAGGGTCAGTTGTGAGGTTTACCCCCTCAGGGAGGTTAATTTACACTTCCAAAGTTTAAGGTAATATACAATGCAATTGAAAAGTTATATAAAATGTTCTTCAAAAATAATTTAGAAGTCAAAGAGTAGTATTATTAAAACTAGGAATGTAGCAAGGTATCAAGGATGGAAAAGTTCAGTCGCATGTCAGATTGAGGTATATTAAGAGTCAAGAGGGGGCTTCCCTGGTGGCGCAGTGGTTGAGAGTCCGCCTGCCGATGCAGGGGACACGGGTTCATGCCCCGGTCCGGGAAGATCCCACATGCCACAGAGCGGCTTGCCCCGTGAGCCATGGCCGCTGAGCCTGTGCGTCCGGAGCCTGTGCTCCGCAAATGGGAGAGGCCACAACAGTGAGAGGCCCGCGTACCGCAAAAAAAAAAAAGAGTCAAGAGGGATTTTAATATAGCTTCATCATTTTTGAAAAGAAATATGGCACTCTTTCAGGTGGAATAAATGAACATATCATGTGCACCCAGGAGTATCCAAAGAGAAGCAATTAAATGGAGAATAAGGTTGAGCAGCTTAGAGAGTAGAGAACGTTTTGATAAATATCAAGCTTCCTGATTCACTAATACTCTATCCACAGATGCTCACAAAGTAGAGTTTTTGGAAATACGGACAGTACTTAAAGGCAGGACAATAAATAAAAACCACCCTTCATAATATCCCTTTCTTTTTAAAGACAAACTTCTTAAAAATAAAAAGTGTATGCAACCACGTGGAAAATGTAGACAGATTCCTGTTCCTAGGCTAGAATAGAATCAGTTTTAGCTTTTGGTCTTTGATATAATACCCAAAATATATTAAATTCTTAGATAAATAAAGAAACATAAGAAAATTACAGTGGAAATGTTGGGTAGAGAGAGACTGATTTGGGTCTTTCAATTTTTAAATTGCGTTCTGGTGATATAAATCTACAAATTAGATATTCAAATAAGATTTCCCAGTAAGGACTATTAAACTTCTAAACACTTTTCAGGATAATATGCAAGATATAAATTTGTAGTTTAATTATATACCTTGAATTACATCAGACATAGTAAGAAAATTTAGATTTGGGGTACTTCTCTTATATTTTGATAATTTCAAATATTAAAATGTATATGTAATTCTGTTACATAGTAAATACATATTACCTGTGTTTAGTGTCTCAAAAAGCATGTACCTCTCCCTAATAAATCTAAATTGTCATCTGAATTAATGAAATTTGCAAGGGATTGTTGAATTTACATGATTTCGGGGCTATTGTGTTTTAATGGGGAGAACAGTTTTGCATGCTAGAATTTTACACACACACCCACAATCAGCAGTCTAAGTATGCAGTATTGAAGGGTATTAAATGAGAGAGTGACAAAATTATATAAAAGCCTTTGGACAATTAATATGGCTATATTGTGCAGGATACATGGTATCTTGAGGTCCTGGAGGAAAGGAAACAAATGATGAACTTGGTAATGACAAGGCTGGTGCCAGGACGCCATGGAAGCTAGTGTTGGAACACATTCTTCCATGGGTCCCTTGCACTCCTCCGTGTCTTGCTGGGATGCCAAGACTGCAAGGATGTGACTTCTTTTTTTTAGACCACTTCTCTAAGCTGTTTTCAGTGAGCAAACTTGAGGGCTGAGGTGACCGCTCCTCTCGGATAAAGGGCATGTTTGAATATATTACAGGCCACTAATAAGGCTCAGGTGGTACTCTCCTGAAATGCAACCCAATACCGGATTCCATCTTAGGCCACCTGTACTGCACAGCGGGTAATTGGGATGCAGGAATGGATGTGGCCACCCTATCCTTTGACAACTGCTTTTGCCTTGAGTAGTATATAGTCTTTGATCTGCAACCCAGGGGTCTTGTGTCTTTTCCCAACATCTGTAATACCACTGCAATCTTACTTGTTAGCATGCAGTAAGGTAAAATCTGAAACCCTTCATAGTTCTTGACAGCTAGAAATGGATGTAAAACAGTATCTATCACTTCAGTGAATTTTGCAGGAATGATCAGTTAGTGAAATGTTGAATAAAAAGTACAGGGGATCTGCCAATGGTTAAACCTGGAAAACCAGGGATAATGGGAGCTCTCATGTCTAGAGACTGTGTGAATATTTAACAATTTTAGAGGTACACATAGTTAGTGCTTTGGAATTTGCAGATACATAATTTCAATCATTTCCTGTAATGCATACTCTGTAGTGGAGAATATAAAGAAGCAGTAAAAGGCTCAAAACTGTGAAAACTATGTAAGATACTGTGATGGGAAGCATGTAATAGAGCCCATCTATGTTCTAATTAATCCACCTGAACACCCCAATCATTGATGATACAACTATTATTTTCCTTGCCACATATTAAGAGATGTTGAAATGTAAGGTAGACTAGTATTTTCTTTCAAAATCTAATCAGTGATTTTTCATCTGTATTTCCCCCTCCCGGATATACTTTAATTTCTCAATATGTAAAAATGAATTGTCTGTATTACATTTAATTGACTTAATTTGGCTGATATAAAAATCCCTTGGTAATTACTAGGTGCTGAAGTGCACACCCTGACACCAGAACACTCCTTCACTTGTTCTCTTGGGTGTAGCAAGAAAATGGACTGTTATGCGGCTTTCACAGACTCTACCTGAAGAGACACGTTCTGAGCTAATTTATGTGCCTTGGAGAATAGTTAGTGCTCCCTGTGCTTTAAGTTTGAACCTTGATTAAAGCCGGCAGGGGGATTGATGTCACTAATGGCCAGTTAATTAGGGACATCAAACAGTCCTTAAAGGAGATTGGAGTATGTGATATCATTAAGCTGAAATGCAATTCCCCAACTTTATCCTTATTAAATTGCTCTAGTCTTTTCTTCCATCCTTTGGTATGTATGGTTTTAATTATCACCCAGCATATCTTTCAGGACAGTGAACAAGGCTGAAAACTGCAATTTAACCTAGCTGGCTGAGGAAAGAGGCGCTACTAAAAATTGTGCTTATATATTTTTGTCACTTACGTTGGATTTACTTTAAAACAAGAATGACTAAAATTCTAAACAAAAGTACTTAAAACCAGTAATGTTATAGGGTAGATGGTGATGGTCTAATGGGTATTTTCTACCCCGAATTTCATCTACAAACGTGCAAAATCTCTGGGCAGGCTAACCACGTTACACACATCGTAATAAGTGTCTTCTCTGGTCTGTCAGCGATAATCACTTTGCACACATAATAAAGTTTCTTCTCTGCTGGGGGTTCGTAGATGGGTCTGACTTCAGCAGCCTACAAAACTGAATGTTATGTATCACATTAAAGTCAGTGGCTTAAAGTCATAAAAGTGCAGACAGGAAGATCCTAGGTGCGCATAACCAAAGCTTCTGAGAATAAGACCCAGGCATTTTGATTTCTGCATCGACTCAATACACCCCCCAAAAATGATAAGATGTAGCAAAAAGGTATAAAACGATATTATTATTATCTCAACAAATTTGGTTTTTTTTTTTTTTCTGGTGTATTTATATGACTTGAGGTTCAAAAAAGAAAAAAAGGAGAGAGGATGCTCGTGATTTGAATATAATATTTCAAAGGATCTAGACATTTCCTATATAAGTGATATAGTTAAAAAGCATCATGAACAAAATTATGCTCACTCGAAGTATCCAGAAATACCACATAATCCTCTGTTTTCTGAAGGATCATTAATTTGTATTATTGACTCCTTTAAATGTAGTCTTTCAAAAGCTCTATCAAAAATGTAACAGGGCTTCCCTGGTGGCGCAGTGGTTGAGAGTCCTCCTGCCGATGCAGGGGACACGGGTTTGTGCCCCGGTCCGGGAAGATCCCACATGCCGCTGAGCGGCTGGGCCCGTGAGCCATGGCCGCTGAGCCTGCGCGTCCGGAGCCTGTGCTCCACAACAGGAAAGGCCCCAACAGTGAGAGGCCCGCGTACCGCAAAAAAAACAACAACAAAAAAAACAAAGTAAGCCTTTGACAAAAGAAGCTTAATATGGGAAAATTTAGTGATAACACTTTTAATATGACAAATTTTTAAAAAATTATGACATTTGAGTTATATTTATTTATTTAATTTTCCAAAAAATAATTATGCAAAATATCTCTTTCGTCTAACGTACCACAAAAAATAAAAAAAAATATATATATATATACATATATATATATATATATATATATATATGTATATATATAAAACAGCACATAATTAAAGTGGCCCAAAGGAAAACATGAAATATAGATGTTTGTGTTAGTTTTCAAATTTTAATTCCAAGGGAAGTCCCCAAAACAGTATTCTAACTCATTGAGAATTTTTTGAGCTTCAGGAAATATTAAATATTCTCATACAGACTTTCTCGAAAGTTTGCTTCTGAGAGAATATGCTGATCTGCTCTGCTCCAGATTCCATGGCGGGGGCTGAGCAAAGGCTTATATGAAATTGGGGAATGAATTAAAATGTGCCCTAAAACATGTTCAGCAGATATGCACTGCAGCTGGTAATCTCTCTTCTCTAACTGAAAGCCCGTGGAGCCTTTGTTCCCTTGAGCATTTAGGCTCCCTGGTGATAGGAAATTTGGAGGCATCAGTCAGTTTTTACATTGACTAGGGGCTGAAAATATGCTCCCACATTGGAATAACACTGGCCATTCACAAGTAACACAACAAAATAACAGAAACCAGCTTGAAGCTCGTAATTATTGCCGTTTCAGGTTCTTCAAGACGCAGACACCAAGACATGATATAAGATGCGCAAGAGAGAATTTTGTGGTGAACATGTGGGAGGAAAAAGCAGAAAAAGAGAAGAGGATGGAGATACCGAGGGAAGTCCTCAGGCCACGGGGGCGTCTGAGCCCTGGGAAGAAGGGCAGCTGCTTTCTCACACCTGCAGCAGCGCAGATGTAGGAGAGTTCTGACCGTCCCAGGGCGGCACGTTCGAGCCCACCTTGCCCCTCTGAGGAGCCCCTTGGACAGCGGGAGGCAGCAGGCCTGAGAAGCCCAGCTGTCCCGAGGCACTGGCTGGAGGAGCCAGCTGGGAGCAGAGCTGTGATGCGAACTCATGGTGGGCTCCAAACACAGTACCTGGGGTTCGCTCTCAATCACGCTCCCTAAAGCAGGAGATCTGGGCGCTGCGTTGTCATGGCCACCGCTCCGCCCCCCCCACCCCGCTCGCCCTGCACCAAGCAGATGTGTTTCCACACACGGGTTCAGGCAGCCGCTCCACGTGGGGGAGAACTGAAAACAGGGTAGTTCAAGGAAAACATCACAGTCACCATCATGGGAGTTGACCTTGAGGCCACAACGGGTCTTCATCCTCTCCTTCCTCCATTATTCACACAGAATTTTCTCTTACCCTCAGCTATTAGCAGAACTAATTGTCTGCACTTTCAATAGTCTATGTCCGCCCATTACTCCACATGCCCTGTTACTGTTAGACAGGGGACGGGAACACCAGGAGCGCGCCCGGCGCCCGCCTCATCTCTGGATGTGTTCCGCCCTGCGTGCGTGGCGAGACGGCAGCCCCAATCGCTCCTCCTGCCCGCGTCAATAACTACCACCAATGCAGGCACTCCTCCTTGCCTCATGGCCCCTGTACTCACGAAGCCTGAAGTTCCCTGGCAGTAACTTTACCTTGTGGACCAATGGGGCTCTTGCTATGTCCTCCACCAAGAGTGTGTCTCCCTGGAGCATGGAAACTTCAGTTTCCTAGAGCCAGAGAAGTGGGGATGGGAAACGCTAAATCCTTCCGTGGGACATTGGGATTCATGGAGAGCAAAGCCACTTATGTGTCCACTCCTTGATTCCCAAACCCATTTTTTTTTTATTGAGCAAAAATCACCATAGAGGGGCTTCCCTGGTGGCGCAGTGGTTGAGACTCCGCCTGCCGATGCAGGGGACACGGGTTCGTGTAGGACTTGGCAGCCCTCCACCGTGGACCCTCAGCTCACACCCACTGAGGTAGGAAAGAGGCATCAAACGTGGCCTCCAGTGGTGAGAAGATTGGAGGTGCTGGCTGAGTTCTTGCAGGTATGGAGACCCACAGAAACCTAACACGGAGCAGATTATTTTTATTTTCTGGTCAATGAAAAGACCCAAACCTAAGTTATATAAAAGGAGAGGATAATGGAAATGGAAAATTTCTAAGAATAAAGAGAAGAAGATTAGTGAAACAATTTGAAACACTTTTTCCTAGCCAAGAAAATGCATTTGATAATTTCCTGAATGTCTCTAAAAGTATGGTTACACATTTTGCTATGATGAAATTTTAAGTCAGTTTTAATGAAATTCAATTCACAAACAGTACAATTCGCACATCTTTAGTGTGAAGCTTGCTGAGCTGTGACAAATATAAAGGATAATCACCACCCAAGTTGAGATAGAAAACCTTTCTATAACTTCAAAAATTAACTTCAAAAAGAGTGGATCTATGTATATGTATAGCTGATTCACTCTGCTGTACAGCAGAAGCTAACACAACATTGTAAATCAACTGCACTCCAATAGGAATTAATTTTAAAAAACAATTAACTCCTGCTCCTTTACAGTCAATCCCTCACCCCCAGGCTCTGGCAGCTACTGATCTCTGTATTTACAGTCTTGCCTTTTTAGAATCTTTTATAAACAACCTGGCTTTTTTCACATAACGAAACACTTCTGAAATTAATCTTGTTATTCATCAGTAGTTCACTCCATTTTATTGCTCAGCCCATATTTCTTTAGATCAATATGACCCAATTTGTATACCTCTTTATAAACTGATGGATAGTTGGGTTGTTTCCAGTATGTGGCTATAATGAATGAAGCTGTTATAAACATTCATGTTCAAATCTCTGTGTGCATATTTTTTACATTTCTGTTGGATAAATATCTAAGACTATTCAAAGAGACTGCGCCATTGCACCCCATCAACAATGTAGAAGGGATCCAGCTCTGCACACTCAAGCATTTGGTGTTGCCAATTTTTCTTGTTGTTGTTGCTTAATTTTAGCTCTCCTAGTAGCTGTGTAGTAGTATCTCATGGTGAGTTTAATGTGAATTATTCTGATGAATACTTAAGGATAAATGATAATGTAATGTAAATGTAAGTGATAATGTAAATGTAAATGATAGTCTCTTTTGTACATTTCAATTGCCAGTGGTTCATTACTGCTACATGGAAATATAATTTTTTTATGTGGATGTTATATCCTGAAATGTTATTAAATTTGTGTATCGGCCAACTTCATTATTGATTATTGGCCATTTTCTACCTAGACCAACATGTCATTTGCAATCAAGGACGGTGTTTAATTTTTTCTTTTTCAATAGGTAGGCTTTTTGTTTAATTTTTAAATTTCCCTGCCATGTTTGATGGTTAATTTCTTCCAGTATAGTGCTGATAGAAGTGATGAGAGCTGATATCTTGCTACTCTTTTCGGGAGGAAAATATTCAAACTATTACCATTAAATATAATATTAGCTGCAGGTTCTTCCTTCTCTGGATTTGTTAAAATCAGAGTGAGGAAGTTCCCTCTCTATATTGCTGACACTTTAAAATGGAATATTTATCCTTATCTCAAATAAGTTTTATCTGGATTATGATAACTTCTCCCAGATTGCTTTACCTGCTTTGTTTTACTGCTCTGCATTCTCTGTGGCTAATTTAAGACTTCCTCTCTTCTTACGTTTCCTATTAAAATTTTTTAATGTAATAAAGTTGTTTTTGAACTTGCTTTATTTCTTTAAATCTGTAATCTTCCTTTTATGTCATCCTCTATTCTTAATAATATATATTTTTTTCTCTCTCAATTTACTGAATCCGTATTGTTCTAGAGCTTAAAGGAATTATGGAAAATTCCCTCTTCTTTCATTTGTTTCAAGGTGGTGAATTAAAATTTATAATTATCTCTATTATTCTGATGTTAAAATTACAGCTATCTATTCAGTGATGTACATAAAAAACAATAAGTGGCTATTTAGAAATATTTGGGTATTTGCAGCCAGAGAGATGGAATAAATGTCAGACAAGGCTGAAAATGAAAATGCCAGATTACCAATGCTTTTTTACAAACATCGGTATCCCCCATTTTTATGGAATTTCTTTTCATGTTTTTTTATGTAAGTTGCATTTTTCTTTTCCATATATTTTTCTATACCATTATATACCATTTCTATACCATTTTTACACATTTATTCAAATGTGTACAAAATAAAGGAATAATGCATCTTGCTCTTTTTTAGTTTTTTTTTTAGCAAAGAACTTTATATTCCTCTTTAATCCTGCTTTTCTCTGTTCATAAAAACTGTATTTATATGAAGAAAATCTCTTAATGAATAGAAAATATTCTTAAAACAATTGATACACTACTTTTTTACACAGAGAAAAAGTTAATGCATCCTTCCACTCCTAACTAATCTTTAAACACCATTAAATCTCCACCACAGTCAAGCTTACCAGATTTAATTTGTAGAAAGTACAATGAAAACAATTTGGAAGACTTTGGGGGCCACTTACTTTTATTTTCCAGATTAATTTTCTCCTAACCAGAACACAGTAAAGAGGAAAGTGAAATGCACAATAAAAATAAAACTGATTTTTTAAAATATCTTTATAAAACCTTAACGTTGTCCTCTGGAGTCCTTTTTAGGATTGCAAAGTGTGGTTTTAAGGTAGGAACTTTCTTTTCATCAAACTTTTAATTTAAAATGTTCAGGCAACCACCAACAGACAAATAAATACGTAAGCCCTAAGGGAAAGACTGCATAATTACAAGCGCTCAGTCTGAGACATTTCTGCACGTTGGCACCCTGTTCCCCGGAGTATCTTTTACACCTGCTAACACAAATAAATGCCCATTGTATGTGATTTTCCCTATGCCTCTTTCAAACTCAATCACTAGCCTTTTTGTTTAGGAACATCTTCCTTTTAATGTGATGCTCCTCTTAAATCCAGCATTATGTTAGCACAGGCAAGAGTGATTTCATGATATTAAGCAATTTTATAGGTCATTCTCCCAAGATTCTCAGTGGTTTAATAGCAGTTATTTTTGTTTTAAATATGATCAATCTGAAAACCTTTCATTTCCTCTACCCTCTCCCTCTACTCTCTTTTCTCTTCTTTTTTCCCTTTCATAACTGCAAACTTCACCTCATGTATATTGCACAAATGTAGGTCAAGATTATGGTTATGCAAATTAGAAAACATTAAAATAAAACTGCTATCATCTCTGAGTGCTTCATTCCAAAGAAACGTAACAACCTTTAAGGTTTTAGTTAAAAGTCACACCCTCCAATCTGAGACAATTTATTGGTTCTTTCACCTGATGGGACTGGAGTTGTGGTACTTAGTAAAACTTTTTAGCAATCTTGAACTAAGAAAAATGTCCATAGTTAAGCAAATATGTTCATCATTAGGATTATAATTGCATTTTAATTCTTAGATGAATAACTATTTTCATCTCCACTATAGCACCACAATTGAGATAGGTAGGAAACAAATGTTCCATCGTGGGAAAAAAAGTCAAGGCAAGGAAAAGCGAAAATCTATGTCGTTCATAGGCCAGATAAAGAGGAAGTTAATAGAAAGGATGCACAGAAGAGACACGATATGCCAATATAAAGCTAAGGTGTAAAGATAAATACACCTATAGGTTTATTAATTTTCTGCATTAGGTTTTGGACTTCGGAAGGACAGTCTATAATTGCTTATGTCTTTGAGCCTCTTTAGTAAAGCTTAACACTGAATACTCAGATTTGTATCACACTGGACAATCTGATTATACATGTTCATTCAGAAACATACTTATCTTCTTGGTTCCCTGCTCATCAGAATATTAACATTAATTCATACATGATATTGTTATACCTTGTTCTGAAAAGGTAAATCAATACATTAAAATATTGCTAACATTATTAAACATCTTAAAGATTTCAGCTTGACGAGTACATGACAGGATGTTACTTGTCATCACTTTAGAAATATATACCTCCATCACTTGCATTAAGTGTGTCTTCTTTCACAACAAATTGATGTGGCGAGAAAACAGGAATAGTGGCTAATGATGCTCAACATCTTTTCATGTGTTTATTTGCTATTTGTGTATTCTATTTGGTGAAATGTGTTATGTCTTTTGCTCATTTTTTAATTTGATTGTTTGCTTTTTTTACTGTTGAATTTGAGAGTTCTTTATACTTTCTGGACACTAGTTCTTTGTTGGCTATGTGGATTCAAATATCTTCTCCTGTAGCTTATATTTTCATCTTCTTAAGGTCTTGGTTGAGCAATATTTTTAAAAATTGTAATGAGGTCCAAGATATCAATTGTTTCTTTTATGAACCATGGTTACACGTCAAGTCTAAAAATTTTTGCCTAGCCCTAGTTTCCAAGATTTGCTCTTTTTTCTAAAAGTTTTATAGTTTTATATTTTATATTTCAATCCAGGATCCATTTGTGTTAATCTTTGTATAAGTTGTATGACTTAGGTTGAAGTTTATTATTTTGGCTTTGGATATCCAATTTTCCAGTACCATTTGTTGAAAAGGCTATCTTTCTTCGATTAAATTGCTTTTGCAACTTTGTCAAATATCAATTGGACATATTTTTGTAGTTCTATTTCTGAGCTCTCTGTTCTGCTACATTGATCTATGTGTGTATCCCTTCTGGAAATTCTTTGATTACTCTGGCTATGTAATAAATCTTGAAATCAGGTAGACTAATTCCTCCCACTGAAGTCTTTTTTTATTCAACATTGTTTTATCTGTTCTAGTTACTTTGCAAACACATATAAATTTTGGAATAATCTCATATATCATTATAAAAAATTTTCCTGGGATGACTAAGTTTTTTAACAAACTTTTGTTACAGAACATTCTTAGATTTACAGAAAATCTGTAAAGCTAATACAGAGAGTTCCCATACACCCCACACCCAATTTCTCTTATTATTAACATTTTACTGTAGTGAAGTACATCTGTCACAGTTAATAAACCGATATTGATTCATTATTATCACCTAAGGTCCGTGCTGTATTCAGATTTCCTGAATTCTTTTCCTTTTTAACCTATTATTCTTTTTCTACTCCAGGATCTCATCCAGGACACCACGTTATGTTTAGTTGTCATGTCTCCTCAGGTCCCTCTTGTTTCAACAGCTTTACAAATTTTCCTTGTTTTTGATGAACTTCACCGACAGTTTTGAGGAGAACTGGTAAAGTAGTCTGTGGGATGACCCTCAACTGGGATTTGCCTCATGATTTTCTCATTATCTGATGGTAGATATAGGATTTGGGGGGAAAGAGCACAGAGGTAAAGTGCCATTATTCATCTCTTCTTATCAAAAGTGTGTCCTATCAATGTGAATTATTGTGACTGCCATTACCCTCCTTTAGCTGGTTGGCGTGCTCTTCATCAGGGTTCTCTGCTCGAAAGTCGAAAGTTGCTCTTTTTTTCTCCCTTTTACGTACTCTGGTCTTTTTTAAGGAAGTCACCATGCATGGCTCATACTTAGAGAGCGTGATATTTTGAGTTATGCTCCATCTTCTTGACGGTGGAGTATCTGCATAAATTATTTGGAATCCTTCTACACAGATTTCTCTCTCTCCCCCATTGATTTATTTATTCATTCAATCGTTCTTTTATGTCAGTGGTACTCATGTATATTTATGTAATACTTTAAGTTATAATCCAAAGCTACTTTATTTATTTTGTTTCTCAAATTGTTCTAGCTTTGATCATTGGGAGCCCTTTCAATTAGGTCCTGTGTCCCTCTGACATATCCCCTCATTGTTTTTGTACATTTGATTGGATTCATTTTCCTGTTTTGAACATTTCCTTCATTCCGCCACTACAAGTCTCTAGGTTCATCTCGCATATTTGCTACTCTACTCGTATAACTGGCTCTTTCTCCAGGGATTCTGGGTCCTGGTTTCTTTTATTAAATCATGTTATTATAAATTGATTAGTGTTTTTAATCAATGAGGAAGGAGGCAGGGAGAATATTATGGTAGAAAAAGCACATTAGAAAAATACATTATATTTACTGAAATTATATACTCTGCTTCTTTTAATCTCAGATTTTAAACTATTGATTTTAGGCACTTCCAAGGAAATGGCTCATGCTTCATAGACTTCATGAGGAATGTTAGGTTTTCCATCTGCCATGGGTACATTTGATTTCTGTATTGTGTACAGTGTGTGAAAACCTCCATGCCCGTCCTGCAGGAACGTGATATACAGATGAACTTCATTACTGACATCCTTGTATTCAGTCCAGAGCTACAGGTCAAAATAAGTTTGTGCTGACAATATGACAACACCAAAGTTAAAAGACTATATCACCATGCTTATACTTTTATATTAGTACAGATCTGGGGAGATGAATTACTGTTTAACGTCAAATCAGAGCACCCCCCCCAATTTTTTCTCATGTTAGTGATCCATTTCTATTTAAATCTCCCAATTTCATACAATTGAACTGAATTGAATTACAAAAGTTAGGTTTGGGATTATAAAAAGTCATTTTCTAGATTTTCCTTCTTAACTGAATTTAGTCTGAAAATCCCAGAATTTTCATACAATATTTATATATGATTTCAGAGCATTATCATAATTCCAATTTAATTTTAACTTCTTACTTGTTAAAGTACTAGCTCCAATGTAGTAAAATACATTTGATAGGAAAACTCAAAATAAAATTGACGTTCATTATCAACCATGTACCCATTTAATGTGATAGTGGTAGATAAAATCTAGAGTACAGTTATATATGATTATATTTCAGTGATTTACATCTTAAAGAAATAATATGTTCTTAAAATTACAACCAAATATGAGGTAAACCATGATTTCATTACTTTACATCTTTATGTACAGAAACATTTTTCAGGCATGGTAGCAGTTTATTTTAATGATTGTTGGACAACAATTTCTATGTTGCAGAAATAGTACAAGACCATGACAAAGGAGATAATGTGAGATGCTAAACTCTCCATGGAGTTTATAATGATAGAAGGCAAGCCTACACTTGTTCTACCACATGATAAGTTCAATGGTGGCAAAAACTCAGATAGAAGCATATTCTGTTAAATCAGGCTTAAGTGACTTAATTTTCTAAATAAGATTAACTAGATACTAGTAATGTGCAAACAGGGCCTATGCTACTTTTAAATCACCCTCCAAAGTACTTGATTCATGCTCTCCATTTAAAATACCCTCAATCTATCTTAATGATTTGCCTGAACAAGGTGAAAACTTTCCTTTCCTCCAATTCAACTCAAGATGTTTATCATCTTAAAAGTTTAATTTAGGAGTTACAGGATATCATGGTGTTTAAACTTGTGGTTTTGGGCATCAGATCAGCATTTTATTCCCAATGCCAGAATTTATAAGAATTAAAAAGCTATTGTGACCCTGATTAATTTATTTCACCCTAGACTTGGTTTCCTCATCTGTAAAATGGGGAGAAACAGTACCTACCTCACAGAATTATTATAAAGGTTAATAGTGATATTTTAGTGTTGTAAATGATCGCTATAATATTGAATGGTAATAAGTACAAATAATTTATGCAAAACATGCTAACAATTTCATAATTTCAAAACAGACTCTGACAAGGGCTCATATATTACAAGTAGTAGACCAAGAAGTCCGTTGTCCTTTTATCCTCTTTACACAATTTTTGAATTAATGATAGAACAACACTGTGAAATAGTCAAAGAAAAGTGGATAATTTTCTATTTTTAGATGCTTATGCTTGAGCCAGAGAGTTTAAAATATATGCCTGGTGCAATGTTATTACAGGATCTGAACTACATTTGAGGGTGTTTAGCTCTATTCCACAAGTATTTCTTTATGCTGCACTCACATTCATACAATGTTTTAAACATTTCTGGAATCTCTGTGTTAATCAACTCCTTGAAATTATACATTGAGCTTCTAGTCATGGCTACCTGCGTAATTAAGTCTGAACCCTGCAAAATCGTTCTTACCAGATTTAGAAGTCATGTGTTTTTTTTTAGGGTAATAAAGATACCAAAGCAGGTTCTTTGTTTCCATTTTCTGACACTGTGTTAACCAATACTTCACAATTTACTAACACCTAAATTCGCCAGGCTGACCTCTTGGCGTTTTACTTGAACTTCAAGTGTACCTGCAGCTACCTAAAAGCACCAAGTAGGGTTCAATATGCAAATATTTGTGTATTCATATATAAGAGAGGAGCTGCAACATGGATTCCTTTGCTTTTATTGTTTGAAGTCATATTCACAATTCAAGCCAAACGGTTTCTTTTCAAAGTTAATGCACTGAAGTGGATGCCAGAAAAAAGAATGCTGTGAAAGCTGTCATAAATCTTATAATAGTCTGTAAGATTTTTGGCAATGTGTGCATCCAAATAAAGGGCTTTCATTTGCTGTTTATAGGTTGATAAATGGCATGTATACCAAAACCCATTTTTGTGTCACTCTTATGCAAAATTAGTTTTTAACAAAGAAGTAGACGGCTGTATTGTCACAAAGTTTTAAATAAGAAACAGAATTTATGCTTGCAGGCTTCTTTCTCCTTTAGGAATAAGGTAGGAATCTCTCCCCACCCTTAATATTTAAAAGGGTGGTAGAGGTTCAATAACTATATGGTGAATGATTGAGTGAGTGAATGAATGAATAGTGATTAATTCTTTACCTAAAGATTATGATCCAAACATGATCTTGCTACCAATATTGAGATACTCAAATCTTTGCTTGGCTAACTATTAACCTGCCTGTAGAGCACTGAATGTCTGTGTATGAGGGATTTTATTTTCCAAGTAGAAAAGGAGTCTAGAGTTCACATTTTACAGTAAGTTTGGAAGGAGAATTCAACCCTTGGGCAATATGTGAATTTACCATGTTCATTTTCTGACTCGATCTGACCCATGATTGGACATACCTTCAGGACATCTAGGGTCCTAACCACCTTCCCGAGTCCCTGCAGCCACCTCCCGAGGAACCAGCACAGTTTCCAATTTCACTCATGTCATCTCCTAAAGCTACACATGACAGTGAGAAGTGCTGCCACTTGAAATACTTGTCATTCTCCCATGC
The DNA here is from genome assembly GCF_000442215.2 of Lipotes vexillifer. Classification (NCBI taxonomy): domain Eukaryota; kingdom Metazoa; phylum Chordata; class Mammalia; order Artiodactyla; family Lipotidae; genus Lipotes; species Lipotes vexillifer. The sequence goes on from NW_006787829.1 coordinate 633,062, forward strand.
ATACCTTTTTCTGGTTTTAGACATTAATTTTATCATTTCAGTGTTTGGCTAGATTGTCTTAGAGGTGGTCAGTTAAGTTGGTCCTTAAGAGATCCATGTTACGCTTAAGGCATATTTTAGATTCATGACAATTAAGTGCAGTTAGTCAACATAGTTGTCACATTTTTTTCAGTGGAGTTCAACTGTACAAGTGTAAAACAACAAAGGCAGAAAGTTCAGTTTAATCCTGATTATAATCAACCAAGCAAGATTTAAAGTTTTCTGCAAGGGAGGGAATAATAAAAAAAGATGTAAGCACTAGCATATCAGGTGTCTGGTGAGGATCATCTTCCTGGCTCACAGACAAACACTTTATCTTCACATGGCAAAGAGAGAGAGAGAAAGTTGGAGAGAGAGAGAGAAACAGGGAGGAGAGAGAAAGAGGAAGAGAAGGAAGGAAGGAAGGAAGGGAAAGGAGAAAGAAACTGTATGCCATATTTAATGTTCAAACAAAAATATTTTATTCATGCTTACTATATAAGGAAAACTTATGTCTTCATCAGACAACTATTAATTCATTTTTTCAATTTGCTTAATTAATACCTGTGTTGAGTTTACCATATGCCAACACTACTATATCAGCAGTGAACAAACCAGATGAAAATCCCTGCTCGGCCAATGTTCATAGCAGCATTATCATAATAACCAAAAAGTCGAAACAACCCAAATGTCCATCAACTAATGAATGTATAAACAAAATGTGATGTACCTGATGCTGAAAACTTGTCTCTGTGCACAGGTGCCAAATCGAATCTTGGAGACAAAGTTTGGGTGAAGTAGAAAAGAATACCTTTATTGCTTTGCCAGGCAAAGGGGGACACCGAAGACTCGTGAGAGGGAAGGGGAGGGGAGGGGAGGGCAGGGCACTAGCCCGCTGGTATCTCTTTTTATAAGGACATTAATCCTATTATAAGTGTTCCACTCTCAGGACCTAATTACCTCCCAAAGGCCCCATCTCCAAATACCAGCACACTGAGGATTAAGGTTTCAATATGTGGAGTTTGGGGGGACACAAACATTCGGTCCATAGCACACATCCTTCAAGCCTCAATTCCCACAGAGCAATGTGTCAATTGTCATTTAACACGTGCTCATGTGTGTTAAGGACAAGAACCCAGAGTACAAGAAAACCCCAATCTGTTAGAGGAGGACTGCCATCAAAACTGTCCACACTTGCTAATAGAGGGAGATAATATGTTTTATTTTCCTGGATATAGTGTCCTAGAGAGAGGGACCTTTATATCTATCTTCCATGTCTATATTTGCCATACAGACACGTTTGAAAGAATGGCATGGAACAAAAGCTGTCCGTCTTTGTTCAGAAAATAGGCAGAAATGCAAGAGACACAGGAAAGATATTCTCTTAACAACAACCAAGAACAAGTTGTAGAGTTAACCAAGAGAAATCAGAAAGAGAACTAATCGAAAAGAATAAAACAACCAACGAATTGGTAGATTTTAATATGATATCTAGGGACTTCCCTGGTGGTGCAGTGGTTAAGAATCCGCCTGCCAATGCAGGGGACACAGGTTCAGTCTCTGGTCCAGGAAGATCCCACATGCTGCAGAGCAACTAAGCCCATGAGCCACAACGACTGAGCCTGCGTGCTGCAGCTACTGAAGCCTGCGCACCTAGAGACCGTGCTCCACAAGAGAAGCCACCGACCGCAATGACAAGCCCACACACTGAAACGAAGAGTAGCCCCCTCTCACTGCAACTAGAGAAAGCCCCCGCACGGCAACGAAGACCCAACACAGCCGAAAAAAAAAAAGATATCTATAAGAAACATGCTTCAAATATAGAGATAGATAAAAGTAAATGGAGAGATAAAGGACTAACACGCAAACACCAACCACGAGAAAGCTGGAGTAGCCACATGAATATTTGACAAAATAGACTTCAGAACGAGCAATATTATTAGTGATGAAAACAGATATTTCATAATGAGAGAGCTGGACATTCTCAAAGAAGACATAACAATCCCAACTAAGCATCTGACAACAGAGATTTGAAGCTCATAAAACAAATACTGGAAGAACTGAAAGGAAAAAGAGACAAATCCACAATTATAGTCACAGATCACAATATGCTAGTCTCAACAACTGATAGAGCAATTAGGCCTCAAATGTATAAGTGTGTAATGACCTGAAAACACTATCAGGAAACTTGCTATGTCTGTCACTTGTAATGAGCCACCCAACAACAGGGAACACTCATTCTTTTCAAGTACCCTTAGAACATGCACCAAGACAGAACATATCTTTCGCCATTAGGAAAAAAAAGAGACAAATTTAAAAGAATAGAAATCATGCAAGTTCTGTTCTCAGAGCATAACAGAATTTAACTTAAAATCAAAAATGGTAAGATAACTGGAAAAGTTCCAAATATATGGAAATTACATTACATGCTTTTAAATAACCCGTAGGTCAAAGAGGAAGTTTACAGCAAAGTTATTAAAATATTTGCCCGAAAGCAAATAAGTATAACACTGAGGGGTTACATGTGTAGCTATTTCCCAAAAGGATAAAAGCAATTCATGCACCAGTCAAACCTAATGCCACTCAAAAGTCATCAGTATGTGAATGGGTCATATGCTGTGCTGCATCCATACATCCAATACTACATAGCAATGAAAAGAATGAAGTATTTATATAGGCTACAATATGAAAGAAAGTAAATATAGTTAGAGAAGGAAGACAGGCAAATAGATTCCATACTGCATGATGCTGTTTTTATAAAATACTAGGAAATACAGTGTATTGTATCAGACAAGAAGCTGAACAATGGTCACCTGGGGATTGGGGGTCTAGGGAAGGTGAAATACTTTTGAGAATGATGGATATATTCATTGTTTTGATTTTGTGATGGTGTTGCAGGTGTATACAAATGTCAAACTTTTGAAGGTTTGCACTTTAAATTTATGCTGTTTATTGTACGCTAATTGTACTTTAAAACGTTAAAATAAGTATTTGAATAAATAAGCAAGCACATTTGTAAATAAGTAAATCAATATCTTTATTTTGTTTCACAGTTGATGCGTCTGAAATCAGTGTGAGCTTACAATGGATGACATGATATGTGGCAATTATTAAGTTGCTGTCTCTCAGCCCTAAACCTTGTGATGTTCAAGCTGGGGCTCTTTAAACCACACTGCTACTTTGCTGCTCCTGTCATGTTAGGATTTGCCCATAGAGCATCATAGAGGAACCCTGCACACATCTCGAGGGTTTTGGAGCAAAGCTATGCTCTCTTCCAAAGATCAATATCTTCTTTTGAAAAACATTGGTGGATGCCGCAGGACATCCAGTGACTTGAGCTCACATCATGAGTTATGTTTACTTAATCCACACAATCATAATACTGGGTAAGTATAGCAAGCATTCTATCATCAATGCAAATAGTATATAATAAATAATAAATCTCTGTATTTTTGAAATTACAAATTTTCCTTGAATTATCCATTAATAGACTTTTCATTGAAAATTAAAATGTCAGTCATGAATTTCATAAAGCAAATGACTTTTTTTCCTTCTTACGGTGGCACACTCTGATACAAGCAATTTAAAATTACATTTAAGTTTTATGCTCTATCCAACATTATGCGTCGCCTTTTCTAGCCAAACAATTCAAGCACTGTCATGTAAGGTACGGTATCACACCAATTATGCCCAAGCAGTATTTAATGAAACTGACACAAAATCGTTGATTTGTAGGCAGTTATATTTCCCTAATGGAGCTTGTTAATGGAATTGAATTCTGTTCAGGAATGTTGTTTAATGTCACACCAGTTTATATTACGCTAAATTATCGTCAAACATAAAACAGGAAACAGATTCTACTAAGTCTTAAACGAATCAAAACTATGTTGCAAACTTTCTGATTTGTGATTCAATACAACTTGGAAAAAATAAAATGTAAAGTAGCACAATGTAACGTAAGGACATCTGTGTATTCTGGCAGGTAAATTGATGAATTGCAATAAATAGGAACTAAAATATGTAAATCTGAAAGCATCCTCATCTTACAAAGCACTTTAAATACTTGAAAGTAAAATTAAATAGCTTGTTTGGTCTCTCTTCTGAAAATGTCCTCAAATATAAGGTATTTAACAGAGTATAGTTGATTCATATCTTTGCGTAGTCTCTTTTAAATTAATAGATCTGGTATTTAGAGGCAATGTGAAAAATAAAGAAAATACCTAAGTCTGACAAAGAACATATCTGTACATCTATTATTTAGTTTAAACCACCATAGTTTTGAAGTGTGCTTTACACCTAAAAATATATTATGCATATTATCAACTGAATATTATTTTATAATAATTTGAAATTGATACATTATGTTGTCTTATATATGTGCCATAATTTGTGACCCAAATTCATTTCATTTGACACTTACATTCTATTGCTCAAAATCAGTTATTATATCTTAAAAATTTCCAAAAGTATTTATTTATACTGATCTTTTATAGATTATGTATAAATATTTGAGAGTACTTTGGCTGTGTTTTTTCCCTCGAGATGGATAAGTTGGTGGTATACTCTCTCAGTTTTTCTCTACCTAAAAAGAATATCATTACACATGTGTGACAACAACAATACAGCTGTATGTGATGCCAATAGACTCAGACAACTCAGAAGACTATCGGGGAGACCAGAATAAAGGCATTCAGAGGGTGCAGCTAGAAGGTCATGACGATTGTGCACCTTCCCAATGCTGTGTCCTCTGAGGAAAGAACTTCTGGTTCTCCCCTCTCTGAATGAGTGAGGGGTAAACTCATGAACTCGCTGAATTGAGAAAGTAGCCTCCAGGCTACACACAGATCTAAAGTTACAGGTAGAAACCTCACTGCTTCAGGGGGTTTAAGCACAATCCACAGCTGACTCCTAAAGCATCCTAACCCAGGGTGTCCTGGGGTATAATCTGAGCAGGACATCAGAGGCTGCACTGAATTATTCCAGCCAAATCACTAAAGCAAACAAACACAATCTTTAAATTCAAAGACAAAAACAGTTTCAAAGTTAAATGATGGAGACAAAAGATACACTATGTAAACAGCAACCAGAAAAGAGCTGGAGTGTGTATGCAAACACCACACTAAATAGACATTAAGACAAAACTGTTGCTAGAGATAAAATGATACTTTCCAATGCTGCCTCAGAAGATTTCCATCTGTCTAACCTTTATCACATGCCTATGTTCTTGTTTTCTCTCTTTCTTTCTCAGTTTCCACGACTGGATTATTTTCCTTCATCCCATTCTATCCATCACCCCATGGAAATAGTTTTCAATTTCATTTATATAGGGAATCTGTTTATACAGTTTAAACAGTCTCTATTTTCTTTTTTTTTTTGAATTTTTGAATTTTATCTTATTCATTTTTTATACAGCAGGTTCGTATTACTCATCAATTTTATACACATCAGTGTATACATGTCAATCCCAATTGCCCAATTCATCACACCACTACCCACACACCCCCACCGCTTTCCCCCCTTGGTGTCCATACATTTGTTCTCTACATCTGTGGCTCAATTTCTGCCCTGCAAACTGGTTCATCTGTACCATTTTTCTAGGTTCCACTTATATGCGCTAATATACGATATTTGTTTTTCTCTTTCTGATTTACTTCACTCTGTATGACAGTCTCTAGATCCATCCACGTCTCAACAAATGACCCAATTTCGTTCCTTTTTATGGCTGAGTAATATTCCACTATATATACGTACCACATCTTTATCCATTCGTCTGTTGCTGGGCATTTAGGTTGCTTCCATGACCTGGCTATTGTAAATAGTGCTGCAATGAACACTGGGGTGCATGTGTCTTTTTCAATTATGGTTTTCTCTGGGTATATGCCCAGTAGTGGGATTGCTGGATCATATGGTAATTCTATTTTTAGTTTTTTAAGGAACCTCCATACTATTCTCCATAGTGGCTGTATCAATTTACATTCCCACCAAGAGTGAAAGAGGGTTCCGTTTTCTCCACACCCTCTCCAGCATTTGTTGTTTGTAGATTTTCTAATGATGCCCATTCTAACTTGTGTGAGGTAATACCACATTGTAGTTTTGATTTGCATTTCTCTAATAATTAGTGATGTTGAGCAGCTTTTCATGTGCTTCTTGGCCATCTGTATGCCTTATTTGGAGGAATGTCTATTTAGGTCTTCTGCCCATTTTTGGGTAGAGTTTCAAAAAACAGAGTTTCAAAAACAGAGTTTCAAAAAACAGAGTGCAAGCTCTACTGAACAACTTTGCTAAAAAGTGCATATTGATGAGCTGTGTTCTCATCCTCTTATACCAAAATCTATTATTTGAACAAAAGGATTCTATACCCATGGAATAATTTTATGTGTACCCAGAACTTAAAATGATCACCCCTCTGCTGACACTTTTTTAAATATTAGGGAATATATATATATATATATATATATATATTCCTTAAGCTTATATTATATACCTCAAGTCTTTGACCATTGGTATAATTTGCAATCTCTGTCTGCAAACATTTCCTTCTGTCTTTCCATGGCAACCCCAGACTGTATTATAGTATTATCTTTTCCAGACAGTCTTTCCTGACTTCTCTTCAGACTAAGGCCTGAAGCTCCTCTATCACTATATCATTAACAGCAAAGTACTCATCAAACAGTACTGCACAACAGTATTTATTCCTATATACCGCCTATTAATCAGATAGTTCCTGAGAGCGATACCATTAGACAGTAGAATTAAATTATTTCAATGTATCACATGGTCTCTTTTTGTAATTTTTCATTATCTTTTTATTCATCAATTTACATACACTTTACTCCATTATACATAAACCTTAAATTTGAGGGTCATCGCCCCTGAGAAAAGAAAAGACAAAAGAATTCGGGGAAAACAGAGATTACAACGTTGGTTTTAAGCTGAAAAGCAGCTTTAAAAGTCAGATTCCCCAAGCTCCACGTGTAAAAAGTTTCAGAGTCATCATTCCTGTAATTACCATAAGAAAAAGCCAGATGCACTGAAAATCAATAACTTTTCTTGGACCCATCAGGAGAACTGAGTTTGTAGGGCAAACTGCCAAAATCTGTAGAGTCACAGCCAAAATGTGCTTACCTGGCAGAAGCTTCTGGAGACAAATGGAAGGGACTCTCTGGCGGCGATTCTGATGAATTGCTAGAGGCTGTGTGGACTGGCGCGAGAGGGAGGAACTCCTGAGACCACGGTCTGGAGGGGCCCTCGCACGTTCACGGGCTTCGCCTTCAGCAGCTCCAACACATTCTCACAGTCAAAATCCAAGAAAGATCCCTCACGCCACGACAGGCAGAGTGGAGGAATCATTGTGAAATACGCACAGAGCCTCCTCCATAAAAAAAGCCTATTTCGCAAGGAAAATGCATTACCAGAGTATGATTCCAGCCCCCTTTAATTTTCCTTTTTCACCTAAGTGGGGGAGGGATCATCAACAAGGGTAAGAAATTCGAGTGGCTATAGGTTGGGAATGCAACAGACAGAGAGGGAAACAGGGCCAGAGATAAAAAGCTACATGACAGAGAAATGCAGGTAAAGGTCACATTCCTAAGATGCAGGCCTCCTAAAAGGCTATTTAGGAAATTATAGAATGACCCATAGCTCCACACCTTACCTCCCCATCAACAGTTGTTCAATAGATCATTTAGAAGAGCCAAAGTCAAAAGAAAAGACAGAAGCAAGGATTCTGAATGAATGTGAAGCTTCTGGAACTTACGGCTACAGTGAACATTCAAAGCAGTGGGGACCTCCTTGGAGAAGAGGAGGTCAAAGAGCAGGCCTACATGTCAGGGTGATGTTGCTCAGTAGCATGGTGGGGCGTCTGTGTTTGAGGGGCCATAGCAGCTTATGGTCTTACACCCCCCAGGCTCTGTCTTATCAGTGGCCGGTGGATGCCGGGTGAGGTCTTGTGGGATATGCAAAGCAGTCAGGCTCTAAATGACTAAAATATCTAGTTGTCTAGGCCATTTTAAAACTGAATGGATATTGTGATTTCTAAAAGAGTTGTGGAAAGCTCTATAGTCAGGAGGGAATATATTATATAAGAGGTAAAACAAAACAAAACAGGGAATTCACCACTGGTTTACATCTCGAATACTGAGGTTTTTAACTGGTCTGGCATTTTTCTTTTACCTTTCAGAATCTTTTGATAGATGTCTTATGTGTTTTGTCTTGGGTTTTGAGGTGTAATTCACAGAACAGAATAGAATGAAGTAAGTTTGCTCCACTTTGCCCATAATGGATGTTATTTTCACATATTAAAAATTGTTACAACTTAGTATTTTTTTACCCCTTCATCAACAATGCAGGGATATTAAGGCATGTCAATGCTATCTGTCACCCTCCAATTTTTTTTCTACTGTTTTTAATCATCCTATTGCTACATAAAGTTTTTCAGTGCATTCTTCTTCTTATTTACACATGACATTTATTTAGAGTTCCTCATATTTTTATCCTTTTTGATGTGTCTCTTTACTACATGCATTTCCTTACAGTCATACAGATGATTTTCATTGTGCCTTAACAAGCCCATTTTACATTCCTCTTACTATGGCTTGTTTGTGAGAAATACACTTTGTGTTTGTTTCTCTGAATATTAACGTAATATGCTTTCATTTTTGAAAGACAGATTTGCTGAATTTTAGTTTGACACTGATTTACTTTCAACACCTTGAAAATGTCATTGCACTGTAGGATAGCTTCTACAGTTCTAGGTATAGTTTTATCTTTCATCCTTACTGTCTCTCATTTGAAGATAACGTGTTTCTTTTTCCCCTGGTTCTTTTCAGTTTTTTCTTGGTCACTAATTTTGAGAAGACTTACTAGAAAGTGCCTATATGTAATTTTTATTTATATTTATCCTGAGGAAGCCTATAACACTTTTGAATCCATGGATTAAAGTCTTTCATTTGCTCTAGAAAATTCCAGGAACTAACCCTTCAAATACTGTTTCTTCTCCATTCTCTCTTATTCTTCTAAGAGTATAACTATGTATTTGTTATACGTTGATTCTTGCTGCATGTTCTATATTTCTCGCTCCCTCTCTTGTCTTTTATCTGGAAAATTTCTATAGATATGCTTTCAAGTCCACTAACCTTCTCTTCAGCTATGTCTAAGATTCTGTTAAACCTATTTATTGAGTTTTTAATTTCACGTACTGTATTTTTCAGTTTGAGCACTTCCATTGGACCTTTATTCCTAAATCTACCTGAAATATTAGACACCATTCTCTAGTTTCCTGAACATATTTACCATGTTTTATTTTAAATCTATATCTAATAACTAGTAGCTGGACTCTCCAGTGACTGTGTCTATGGCCTGCTTTTTTAAAATAATTTAATCTTTAGTCATCTCATCTTGTCATACAATGTTACTGGTAGTTTTCTTTGATTCTATATTAGACTACGTGTATGAAAGAATACAGGCATAGTTTAGGCTATGAAAAATGTTCTCCTGCAAACCAGATGTTTTGTTTCTGTCAGGGATTAGGCTAGTTATGGATCACCTTAATCCAATCATGGATTGGGGTGATTTAAGGCTGCTTTGCAAACTTTGTTAAGTCTGGTCTATTTCTGACTTCCTAGTTCAAAATCACTGCTCGTATGTAATGGCGAGTAGCTTCCATCTGATAAGGCCACATCTATTCTCTTGGAATATTGTGGCTTCAGTTTATGTACAAAATTAATATAGCAACATTTTGTAATTAGTTTTTAGACTCCAGAGAATGCACCAGAAAAGAATTTATTGATTTAGAATTCGAATGTCATCCTTAAATTTGTATTCTATACAATTTAGATAAAAGTAATATCATGAATTTTAAATGATCTGACTGAATCTTACGGACAACCTGAGGAATCAGGGCTCCCACTCAAAATTTGGTTAAGATGCCCAGATTGATGAAGCCACACATAGACCAAGAGTATAAAAACTTTCGTTACTCACATAGTGAGGCTTCTGGGGGAAACAGGGCAGGTCCCCCAAGCTTGTCTGAAAATAGCTTGGAAGAGAAGAGAACAAGTTTGGGACTTTCACTGCGGTGAGAGGGTGGGGCTGGGTTAAGAGGTCCCTCCCAGGGAAAGAGGTTTGCAGTTTGAATCTGTCACTGAAGCCAGAGGACCCAGCATTCAGGATCTCTTGTGCTTGTCCAGACGCAGGGCACAAAAGGAAGAGGGAGGCGTGAGGCTTAAAAATCTTTCGTGCATCAAATTGCAAACAATGAAGTGAGAACTTTTACCACACGGAGACATAATAAAAACTTTACCCTTAAGAAGACTGTAAAAGAAAGAAAATTATAAGTTACTAACTCAAATAACCTGCTTGTTCCTCCTCTTCCTTTCTTCTTTTACTTTCACTCCCACAGCCTTTAGTTTCAGCCATGACTCTCCAGTCTCTTGCAAATAAAAATGATACTCTGAGTAATAAATCATCTTTTAGTTGCTTTGAGTTTCTTGCCAGCTTAGGGGGGATTTTTCAGGTTTACTTAGTGCATCCTTTCATCATAAGCCTTGAGGTAAGTGTGTGGAGGCAGGGGTTGAAGAAAGAATCTATGGGTGAATGACAGTTACCATAGCTGGTGCGCTAAAGCTCATAAGCTAGGAAGGCAGTATTTGCCGCTACCTGGCAAGAGACTCAAAGCACTGTTTTTTATATAGCTAAACCTACTGCCCTTTGGGTAATGTCTTACTTGGATAAAAGAAAATGCTTTGAGCTATGCAACTGCAAAACAATTCATCAGTCATCTTTTAATAGATGCATGCATTTTGATAAATGCATTTTGAGGAAATGCAAAACATCTGTAACAGAAACTGCTTTCTTTTAACATTTGCATGAAGGCATCTTGTTATATTAAAATTTTCATTTCTTGTATGCCTGTTGAGACTCAGGCTCATTTGATGTTTGTGAGTATGTATACAGATGGGGTAAAGGGAGACAGGATTTTAAAAAATATGTATGGAAGGGAATATTTATGCAGATTTTTATGAACAGATCGTTATGCCAAAGGGAAGGCTGAGAATGGGTCGATACATAGGTTTTATAGTGGTAATGCTTTCAAGGAGACTGATGGCATATTATTTCCTTATCCATTCTTAGAGGGCAGAGGTGGCTGCTTTATTTACTTAGTTATTTGTGGTTAGTTAGCGGATGGAGAGCAGAGGCATAACTGAATCGAATTTGCTTGGTTGTTCCTGTTGTTTCACTCCAGAATCTCATTTTGTCTGGTATTTCAGCATGGTGAAATAGAAACAGGGCATTTCTGTTCCATGTGAGATGAGTAACTAATTGTTTTATATGCTGATCAGAGGGAGAGGAATGGGTTTGGGAGAAGTGGGACACATTATACTGACTGGAGAACTTTTCACTTCATAGGGAATTTATTGAAATCATTTCTTATCCCTAGATGAGCTTGGGACTTTTGAACCTCATTTTTTTTTTCTAATTGCAATGTTATAAATAACCTCAAACCACTTTTTATTTCATTTCTGTTGATACATTTTGCAAAGTACCCAAAAGTAAAAGGGAAATGAGAAAAGATAAAGAAGTCCCATAAGTAGTTAACAATGTATTTACCTCTGATGTAGTGTGTGTGTTGGGTAGAAGGCAGGTCATGACAAGGGAGATAAAGGGGCTTGTGAAATAAGCTTAGCATTCTTCCTAACTTTGGAAGAAAAGTACTCAAAATATGTTTCAATTATCATCCACTCATTGTATTAAACAATCCAAAATACAGAGACTAAATGTATCTAGAGTAGTTTTCACCGAATAAAAAACCATCAATCCAAAATTGCCATGTCCACCTCTTGCAACTACCCTGCTCCACAATGAGTTAGAGCATGGAAAGCCTTAACTCAGATGCATGTAGTTGGAAGCTAACCTGAAGGAAAAGCTCTTGAATATGGAAAATGAAATAGTAAACTCAAAAGTAACTTGTCTTTTAACCTTAACAGAATAATTGAATGGTCAGATGCGTGCTAACAGGTTAAAACTCAAGAGTGTGTGTAGAAAGTTAACAGACAATTGGAAAAACATTTAAACATAATAAAATTACAGGTGTTCAAATGCTTATGGAATTCCTTGTGCACTTATTGATATTAACATGTTCTCATTTGGGGTACCATAGTGAGAAACACTATCAGTCTTATAAAATATATGGTGATTTCCATGTTTTTGGTCACATTCTTTGGTTATTTCTATTTTTGTCACATTTTCTCTGATTTCTCTTTCCTTTAATTTTTTTTTCCATTGAGGACATTAAAATATGAACCTCATTAGAGGTGCATCTAAATCCTATCTATTTTTCATTTTAGGTAAGCATGTTCTCTCTAACAATTTGTATGTTGAAAATCTTGTGCCTCTTTGCATTTATTCTCATGACAAATTCTGATATTTAAATTTTACTTATTAATTACCTTTAAGACTAAAGCTCATACTATTAACATAATATTTGCACATACTGGAGGAGTGACATCAGACAAAAAAAATGCCCTTTCTCTGATTACAACATTACAACATTCTGTATTGTGTAAGACAAAATGAAATTTTCTATTCCTATTAGTTTTGAGCTATTCCAAATAGATCTTAATTTCATGAAAGACCCATTCATGAATTTCAAAATGGATGAATTTTCAAATTATTTACTCACCAATTGAGTAAATAATTGTCATTCCCTAAAAGAAAAGTGGCAGGCCATTGCCTTATATTGTATTTTCTTTGCTAATAGTTTGACAACTGTAATTGGAAGGAACAGCTTGTGATGTTTTCTAAATATATGCTCAGAAAGATAAGGTTAAAATTTAAAGATACCTGATAGAAAGGTCCATAAAAGGACAAACCTTTGTATTTTATGAGACAGCTCAACCCTCTTTCCAGAATCAGTTCCAGTAGGTTAACTTTTCACTCTCATGCATATTTGAAACTGGCTTTTTAAGACCAAAATGTTTGTACCTGTTCTCAATACATTTGTAGCACAAACTTCCATGAACTGGTGTGCTCCATGTTACACATAATAATACAATGCAATTATGTGATAGTATTTTTTCTTGACTGTTAGAGATGCTTGTTTAAAGCCTATATACACGTGTGTTAGGCTTATTTATTAAAACAGAACAGCGATTAAATCTTTTAAAAATGCATTAAGATAATGGTAATAGTCTCATGGATCTCACTAAACAGATTCAAAGACTACTAGTCTATTTTAAACTTCCTTCAACTTACTATGTATTGTATTATGTTTATAAAATACTGGATTTAAACATATACCCTGAACACAAGTTGAGATATATTACTTCCCTGTTTATTAACATTAATTTTTATTAATGTTCAGAAACCTGATTCATAGGTTCCACGACATATGGAATTAAGTATTGGATCTCTGTGAGGAATAAAGAATGGGAAAGACGTTTGAAACCATTTTAATTTCAAAGACTTGAAGCTTTCCAGCTTCTTCAAACATTTAACATATTTCAAGTGTAAATCCTCCCATCTATTCAATTCTTTCATCCGCTTATTCAACCAGTGCTCCTTAAGAATACACTGTGGTTAAAGTGCTTTGCTAAGGACCAAGGGAATAAAATGATGAAAAATTCAAAGGCTACCCCTCCTAAAGACAGCAATCTAGGGGAGATGATAGAAAAATGTACAAAAGTAACTGTAAGATAGACTGTGATATGTGATGCAAGGAAGGTAGAAAGCAATGGAATTCAGAGACGTGAACGGTCATTCCTGTCTTGTGCATTCTTGGAGGAATGCTGTCTTAGAGAAGATGCTTAGATCTGTGTGCAGTACTGATCCACTGTGTGGGGCAGGCTCATCTTAGCCTGGAAGATGGTGTGAGTGGAGGCTGTGAGGCTGTTTCTCTTCCATCTGTGTCTTGCTTTCCTCTGATTTTCTTCTCTGTTAATACTGGTATGCCTATAACTCCACTCCCTATTTTTATACCCACTTAGTTTATATTTTTCTCATTTATTTGCATAATTTATATTAATATTGTATCTGTTTTACTGTGCATATAACAGAAAATGTCAATGAAGTGATTTTGCTACTAATGATCACAAGTTACCTAAGCACCGATTTTAAAATACACTTTGCCAAATATCCATTTAATTTTAATTACTAGGTTCAAAGGAAACCTATTTATGAGTTTTATGTTCAATCACCATGTAGTAGTTTAATTTAAGATAAACTTGACAAAAAAAAATACAATCAAAATTTTACATTTCTCTCTATACAGGACTTTAGCCTTAACATTTATGTACTTTGCCTTAGAAAATGAAAATAACATTTTCCGTACAAACTAGAAATGTCAAACATTTAATAATCACCTTCTGCTGCTATTTTCTTTAGGAAACATTTTATGTTTAGGTATTTCACGTGATCGCAATGTATTCATACTGAGATACGTCTTCCTTGGCTCTTCTCTACAGTAGATTTCATGAAAAACACACTTTTTTCCAGATGTTGGAGGAATTAGATAAGCAAGATGCTGCCCCCTCCCCTTGACAAGTCCTGTCAACCATTCAGAATAAAGACAAACTCCAAGGGGCAGACGAAAAAAACTAAAAGCCCTCACTATGTCCTCATACTCCTCTGCCTCTGGGATCACTGACATGGTCATACTTGGTAGTGTTTATTACTTGTAGCAAAGCTTAAAGAACTCTTTCCTGAAAACTACTGTAATCTCAATGGCCATCAACTCCTGTGGAGTCCCCAATCAGTCCCGCCTGCATCACAGGTAACACGACAGCATGCAGCATCTCAGAGGGAAATGTCTGTTACCTTCATCATCAAGAACTAAAAAGTCTCCACTAGTTCTTGGTCCAAAACAATTTCCTCCAAATGTTGGAGGAACCTTCTGACCAGTAAGTAAAGCAAAACAGATATAAATTTGCTGAATACAACGTGCAACATATTTAAAGCCCTGTCTCAATCTTCAGAAGCCTTGCAAACATTATAACAATACTTGAGACATTTACTAAAACATTTTCTCCAAAGTGGTGTCATATCTAAGGATATTCTTGAAGCATTTGCCACAGAATTCTATTTATGAACATAAAATTTACATATTTGCTAAGCACCTAACAATATAGCTAAAATTTGGCTAATTTATTTAACACATCATATCTCAGGTAAGTCCTCACACCCGTCATTTAATTTATGCACTAATATTTGCTTCGTTGTATAAATTAGACAGTTGAAGTTTAACAGTATTTTAAGAAATTGTTGAGTGTCCCCAAAATGGTAAGTTGCAGAACTCAAATTGGAATCCAGTTTTAGCCACCAGAATATATTGTCTGTCAATTTAATCAAGCATTCATAATTAATTTTTTCTTGACTCTGTAAATATTCATTTCTAGCCAATGAAGAGGTATTTCAGGAATATTTTTTTTTTCAAGAACATATTTTAATGCATTTTAGCATTATATAAGCTTCAGTGGTTTTATATATATACATACACATTCACACGTGTCTAAATAAAGTGTCTCGATAGGAGTTTTGCAAGGATTGCATTATTGGTAAGCAAATAATACAGCGAGGACAAACATGATTTATCATTAAATGACAATTAAGTTATATATTATAATTACCATTTTTTTACAATTTAGTTGTATGATGGATAATTATATATATATAACTATATATACATAATATACACATAATTATATATATATACATATAATTATATATATATATATATATATATATATAAAATGACCAGATAGCTGGTAAAATCCTATTTCTGGATGTCTGTAAGGGTGTTTCTGGAAGAGGTCAGCATTTGAATCAGTAACTGAGTAAAGAAGATTCACTCTCACCAATGAGCACAGCCCTCATCCATCTGTTGGAGACCCAGATGGAACAAAAAGGGAGCGGAAGGGGGCGGATCTCTCCCTCTCCCTCTCCCTCTCCCTCTCCCCCTCCCCCTCCCCTCCCCCTCTCTCTCTCTCTCTCTCTCTCTCTCTCGATGGTATGTGCATTATTTCCTGCCCTGGAACGAGGAGTTCCTGGTTCTCAAGCCTCTGATTTGGACTGAATTATACCTCCACACCCCAAGGTCACCTGACTGCAGGTGGCAGAGGGTAGGACTTCTCAGCCTCCATAAAACATGAAAACAGGGCTTCCCTGGTGGCGCAATGGTTGAGAGTCCGCCTGCCGATGCAGGGGACACGGGTTCGTGCCCCGGTCTGGGAAGATCCTACATGCCGCGGAGCAGCTGGGCCCGTGAGCCATGGCCGCTGGGCCTGCGCGTCCGGGTCCTGCGCGTCCGGAGCCTGTGCTCCGCAATGGGAGAGGCCACAACAGTGAGAGGCCCGCGTACCGCAAAATAAAAAAAAAAACCATGAACCAATTCTGATAATAAATCTCCTCTTGTATGTATTTCTACATATCCTATTGGTTCTGTGTCTCTGGAGAACTCTGACGAATACAAGCTGTTTGAAGACTGGTCAAGTATTTTCATCTTTTTATCCCAAGTATTTAGAACAGAAATGGGAAACTTCTAGAACATCTTAATATTCAAAGCCACATAAATTGGCAAATTAAAAAATAATAAAAAATAGTCACATAATCAATGAATTTTGATTAATTGATCAACTCATCAACAACCTGAAATGGTGTCAGTATTAAATGTAACCGCAACCTTGTGAGTAAGAATGAATATGGCTATGGATTTTTAAGGTATTTTAGTGGCTTTATATCAACAACTTAATTGCCCTATTTTTTCTCAGAAATTCTACTCCAGAATTTATTCTTCAGAAATGTGTGCATGTGCACATAAAATACATATGAAACCAGAAATTAGGAATCATACAAAAAAGCAGAACCTCCAGTAGAAAATACTAGGTATTTCAAAGGTGGCTTTGGCTCTGTCAAATTTGCCTTGGGTGAGCTTTTTTTTCACCATTTTACTGTTTATCTTATTATGTAATCCAAATCCCCAGCCATGTATATACAATAAAGACCTCATCTCAATCCCATGTCATCACAGTTGCTACTTTTAGTCTTTATTTGAAATAAAATGTTATTTTATACTGCTGTATTACAAATATTGTTTGTTCAATTTTTAGTTTTGTTCTACCTTCATATTCTACCACTTATACCTCCATAAATAATAAAAGTCAAATATGGCACACAGAACTTTATATGATTGGTCCCATTCTCTCTCGTTCTGTCTCTTTAACAGACACACACACAGAGGACTGGTATACCCATCCCAGTGTAAAGAAATATATGACACAATCAAAAATGTAAAGGAAGATGTCACTATAAATTAGTGCTCTCCCAGTTAGCTGCAGGTTAACACATATAATGAATATGGGTTTAAATACTTTTTTCAAAGCATGTTATTTTCTCTTGTTTTCAAAGCCCAACCCCAATCATCAAATTAGCATTGTCATAACATAACTTCATTTATTCCCAGTAACCACCCATTTTTTATTTATCTGATTCCATTTTGCTGCTCAGAATACTCAGTTGGCTACACTTAACGTGACTGAGACCATCCTGTCCCTGTTCCTCCTGCCTGTTCCATGTCCATGGTCATGGGCCACATTCTTATTCCACGAATCGGGGCAGAGGGATGAGATATAAAGGCACAGGGCGCAGTTAAACAGACAGCGTGTATCTATTTGCTAAGCTTTTTTTTTTTTAACATCTTTTTGGAGTATAATTGCTTTACAATGGTGTGTTAGTTTCTGCCTTATAACAAAGTGAATCAGTTATACATATACATATATCCCCATATCTCTTGCGTTTCCCTCCCACCCTCCCTATCTCACCCCTCTAGGTGGTCACAAAGCACTGAACTGATCTGCCTGTGCTATGTGGCTGCTTCCCACTAGCTATCTATTTTACATTTGGTAGTGTATATATGTCCATGCCACTCTCTCACTTCACCTCAGCTCACCCTTCCCCCTCGCCGTGTCCTCAAGTCCATTCTCTACGTCTGCGTCTTTATTCCCGTCTTGACCCTAGGTTCTTCATGACCTATTTTTTTTTTTTTTAGATTCCATATATATATGTGTGCATACGGTATTCATTTTTCTCTTTCTGACTTACTTCACTCTGTATGACAGAGTCTAGGTCCATCTACCTCACTACAAATAACTCAATTTCGTTTCTTTTATGGCTGAGTAATATTCCATTGTATATATGTGCCACACCTTCTTTATCCATTCATCTGTTGATGGACACTTAGGTTGTTTCCATGTCCTGGCTATTGTAAATAGAGCTGCAATGAACATTGTGCTGCATGACTCTTTTTGAATTATGGTTTTCTCAGGATATATGCCCAGTAGTGGGATTGCTGGGTCATATGGTAGTTCTATTTTTAGTTTTTTAAGGATCCTCTACACTGTTCTCTATAGTGGCTGTATCAATTTACATTCATACCAACAGTACAAGAGGGTTCCCTTTTCTCCACACCCTTTCCAGCATTTATTGTTTGTAGACTTTTTTTTTTTTTTTGCGGTACGTGGGCCTCTCACTGTTGTGGCCCCTCCTGTTGCAGAGCACAGGCTCCGGACCTGCAGGCTCAGCGGCCATGGCTCACGGGCCCAGCCGCTCCACAGCACGTGGGATCCTCCCGGACCGGGGCACGAACCCGCATCCCCTGCATTGGCAGGCGGACCCTCAACCACTGCGCCACCAGGGAAGCCCTGTTTGTAGACTTTTTGATGATGACCATTCTGACTGGTGTGAGGTGATATAATGCAGAAATCTCTTGCATTCCTATACACTAATGATGAACAATGTGAAAGAGAAATTAAGGAAACACTCCCATTTACCATTGCAATAAAAAGAATAAAATGCCTAGGAATAAACCTACCTAAGGAGACAAAAGACCTGTATGCAGAAAACTATAAGACACTGATGAAAGAAGTTAAAGATGATACAAACAGATGGAGAGACATGCCATGTTCTTGGATTGGAAGAATCAACATTGTGAAAATGACTCTACTACCCAAAGCAATCTACAGATTCAGTGCAATCCCTATCAAACTACCAATGGGATTTTTCACAGAACTAGAACAAAAAATTTCACAATTTGTATGGAAACACAAAAGACTCCAAATAGCCAAAGCAATCTTGAGAAAGAAAAACGGGGCTGGAGGAATCAGGCTCCAGAACTTCAGACTATACTACAAAGCTACAGTAATCAAGACAGTATGGTACTGGCACAAAAACAGAAACATAGATCAATGGAACAGGATAGAAAGCCCAGAGATAAACCCACACATATATAGTCACCTTATCTTTGATAAAGGAGGCAAGAATATACAACAGAGAAAAGACAGACTCTTCAATAAGTGGTGCTGGGAAAAATGGACAGCAACATGTAAAAGAATGAAATTAGAACACTCCCTAACACCATACACAAAAATATACTCAAAATGGATTAGAGACCTAAATGTAAGGCCAGACACTACCAAACTCTTAGAGGAAAACACAGGCAGAACACTCTATGACATAAATCACAGCAAGATCCTTTTTGACACACCTCGTAGAGAAATGGAAATAAAAACAAAAATAAACAAATGGGACCTAATGAAACTTCAAAGCTTTTGCACAGCAAAAGAAAACATAAACAAGACGAAAAGACAACCCTCAGAATGGGAGAAAATATTTGCAAATGAAGCAACTGACAAAGTATTAATCCCCAAAGTTTACAAACAGCTCATGCAGCTCAATATCAAAAAAACAAACAACCCAATCCAAAAATGGGCAGAAGACCTAAATAGACATTTCTCCAAAGAAGATATACAGATTTTCAACAAACTCATGTAAGGATGCTCAACATCACTAATCATTAGAGAAATGCTAAGCTGTTTGAATTTAACAGGACAAGGGGACTGGTAAGCAGGGAGGCCCACAATCTGGTCTTGTTCCCTTGAAGCATCTACAGCAAGTTTTCTCAGCCCCAGCACATGGGGCACATTGGGTCTGAGAATTCTTTGTTGTATGGGGATGTCCTCTGCACTCTAAGATGTTTCGCATCATCCCCAGCTGCCACCCACTAAATGTCAATGCCCCATTTGTTACAATCAGATATGTCTCCATTTTCTAAATGCTCCCTGGGGGTAAAATCATGCCCAGTTGAGAACCACTGTTCTAGAGAGATTATTTAATTATACATTAGATTGCTCCTCATTTGATATACTGGCCTGAGAACACGTTCGTTATTTGGTTTTCTTAAACTATTAAAAATCTTAGCACTGAACTTGCTGCCTTCTATGGGAATGTGGTTAATATTAATGTTATTTTTATCAAGTCTGCCAAAGTAAATTTTCTGAAAAAGAGTGGAAACAATATAAAACAAAAACAATAGCTCTGTCCTCCTATTGTTTTATTCATTTTTACCTTTCTAGTTTCAGTATTATTTTAAAATTACAAAATCAAACAATAACCCCAGTTAATGGAAAGTAATAAATATATTCTACCTTTTAAATTTTAAAATTAGTAAAATTATATTTAATTGATTTATTAAAAATTTATTCTGATTTTGTAGTCTTTCCTTAATCTGCTTTAAAATTGCAAATTTAAAATATTTAACACCTTTTTTTACAAGTTTTATTTTTAATTTGGCTAGACAATTTAATTGGAAATGGAGACATTAAAACATAAATTATGAAAATTTTATTAAAGGGAAAAGCCATTTAGTTATTTAAATGAATAAATATAGCTCATTTGGCCTCAGTTATACTGCTTTATTTGTGACATCAGACAAGCCTGTTTAGAATTTCATATTCCTAAACAGAGACGAATACAAGAGCTCTAATTCAAAACATCAATCACTGAAAATGAACATAACCTAATGTCAGTACTGAATCAGGCCATCAATTTATTGTTTTGTAAAAGCAATCAGCAAGCTATCAAGCAATAAAGTGTATGAGATAAGTGCTTCTTTTGAGACAGCACTAGCATTGATAATGATATACTGATGGGGAATAGCAACTCTGTTCCAGCATGCTATGCCTCTTACTTGTTAAAAGCCCTGTACTGTGCAACAGATATGAAATATGTTGCTTATTATTATGGACCAATCTAGTTTGCTTAATAGCTTTGGATGCCACATAGACTTGCTGTCTTATTTAATGAGGTTATATGTGAGCTCTTTTTATGTAGAGAAGTGCAGCTGTGAACTGCTTTTCACTCAATTTCCCAAAGACAGAGAGTTAACTCACTGTTGTCTTTTACAGCGTCTTATTACAGCAAGAGCAGCATGTCTGGAGCAAATTTTGATGCTATTAAAATAGTGTCACTTCTGAACAAAAGGCCAAATATTTTACATTATGTTAACAAGATGTGACTGGTTGTTCATAGATATCTAATAGGTGGTAGGTGCCTTTCTTCAGGTCTGTTTGCTTGTGATAAAAGGCAAGAAATAGGGAAAAAGCACATTGTCTGGCCACCTGATCTGCACATATATAAGATGGATCTGATTTGATAGCACAATGAACTTTTTAACCCTTATCTGCAATTTTCAGAAGGTCTAAAACTAACAATCTTTTCATATCATATTTTTCCCCTGGAGAACCAGGAGCCTTAGGGAATGATGAGCTGGCACCAATAAAGCATCACAAAAATGCTGTTTCTTTTTTAATAGAATCAAGAGTACCTTTTTAAAAGTTGGTGCGTCTTTCTTTCTAAAGATGCATAATCCATAACCTTGAAAACTGGTAGGATCAATACAATTCATTTTTACTACCTTATGTCATTGATAGATTTGATAACTTTTGTGCATTTAAATTTGACTTTTATAGTTTTAAAGTCCATAGAATGATATTTTAATGATTGATACTTCTTACTTCCAGAGAAAAACTTAACTCTGTTTATGAATATCCTGTAGAAATTATTTATTGGCAGATTTAACCCAAGCAGACAGACCAGACATTTAATGTGAGCACATTTCAGGTTAGTTATAATGGCTGTTATTATAATTACTACAGTACTAACATTATTATTATTATTTTCATATTTTTCCTCAGCTTCCACAAAACTGAAAGTTGCCAGTTTAGGAAAGTCAAAGAGAACAAATAGCCTCTGTTAACAGAATGGTTTCAAGAGTAAGTATAATGGACAGGCATAGCAGAAGAACCATACAAAAAAGGAAACAATTTGGTCAAAGAGACTCTAAATTAGCATCATACATAGACCTGTACTAACTGATTTTTAATCCATAGGTCCAGAAAGGGAATATTTACTGGACTTGTTACAGCAAAATATTTATGACCAATATTTTTGAAACCATAAATATAAAAAACACTTGATATATTAGTCAAAATAGACTGGATTAGTCTAATATAATTGAAAATTCCAAAATCGCAGTGGTTTAAAATAGGCATGCATGCCATTTCAATGTCAAAATAGTTGCGATAAATGGAATGAATTTAATATGAATTCTTATTAAAAACTTTAAGAAAATTAGGAATAGAAGGACTCTTCCTCAAACTGAGAAAGGGCATCTTCAACAATCCTACAGGTAAGTAATACCTAATGGTTAAAGACAGATAGAGATTGGGATGTCCACAATTGTCACTGCTATTCTACATTGTATTGCCAAACAAAAAGCAAAGAAATAAGAACAAAAAGACATCTAGGGGCTTCCCTGGTGGCGCAGTGGTTGAGAGTCCGCCTGCCGATGCAGGGGACACGGGTTCGTACCCCGGTCCGGGAAGATCCCACATGCTGCGGAGTGGCTGGGCCCGTGAGCCATGGCCGCTGAGCCTGCGCATCCGGAGCCTGTGCTCCACAATGGGAGAGGCCACAACAGTGAGAGGCCCGCGTACCACAAAAAAAAAAAAAAACACAAACGAAAAAGACATCTAGATCAAGAAGAAAATTTTTGTTCACTGACAACCTGTTCATACAGATCAAAAATATGATGGAACTTGCAATAAAACTACTGTAACTAGTAAGTGAATCTATTAAGATTGCAGTGAATATAGGACAGTTTGTATTTCTGTACATTAGCAACAATCAACCAAACGCTGAAATAAAATTATCATTCAACATAGCATCAAAAATATGAAAATAGAGATAAGTCTCACAAATTATTCAAGAAAACTTTGTGACTACTGAGAGAAATTGAAGAACTAGTAAGTTTTGGAAGACTCACCACCATAAAAATATAAAATGTTTACCACATTGATCTATACTCTCAATGCAGTAAAAATCCAGTAAGCTTTTTCTTTGGTAGAGATTGATATGATGATAAATAACAAAATGATACAATGAATTCTACCAAAATTGAAAATTTCTCTTCCTTGAAAGACTCTATGAGTATAAAAAGATATAAAGAGATGTTGTACCTTGGAGGAAAATGTATATCCCTCAAAAATCAACACAGAAGAGAAAAATCCAATTAAATATCGACAAAAGATTTGGATAGATGCTTTAATGAAGAAGATAAGCACTCATGTGGCAGATAAGAACATGAGTTGAGGTTTCACCTCATCAGTCATAAGAGAAATCAAATTAAAACAATATAATGCAGGGCTTCCCTGGTGGCGCAGTGGTTGGGAGTCCGCCTGCCGATGCAGGGGACACGGGTTCGTGCCCCGGTGCGGGAAGATCCCACATGCCGTGGAGCAGCTGGGCCCGTGAGCCATGGCCACTGAGCCTGCGCGTCCGGAGCCTGTGCTCCGCAGCGGGAGAGGCCACAGCAGTGAGAGGCCCGTGTACCGCAAAAAAAAACAAAAAAAAAAACAATATAATGCGACTACAAACTTACTGAAATGGCTAAAAGTAAAAATACTGATCATATGAAGTATTGGTAAAGAAATAAAGATACCGAAACTCTGTTACTCTGCTCACAGGAAGTAAGATTTCTCATCCACTTTGGAAAACAGTTTGCAATTGTGTAAAAAGTTAAGCGAACATCTCACATGTCATCCAGCCATTCACCTTCTAGATATTTATCAAAGAGAAAAGATACCATATGTCTATATAAAGACTTAGACATAAATGCTTACTGCAGATTTATCTGTAATGGCCAAAAAACTCGAAACAACCCATATGTCCATGCACATGAATGGCTAATCAATTCGTGATGTATCCATACAACGGAATATGGCTCCGCGATAAGAATAACTGATAATAATATATGAGTGAACTCCCAAATAACTGTATTGTGTAAAATGAAGAGGTCAGAACCTCGCAAGAAAGAG
>NW_006787829.1:657289-697861 GCF_000442215.2 Lipotes vexillifer
GTACCATTCTATTTATACAAAACTCTAGAAAATACAAAATATAAAATAAAATAAAAGCAGACCAGTGGTTCCTGGGTTGTAGCAGGAGGGGTGGAGGGTAGAGGCACGGATGACTTTATAAGAGGGACTAGGAATATCTGGGGGATGATGGATGTGTTCACCCTTGACTGTGCTGATGGCTTTACTGGTTTTGTACATGTTTCAGAGCTTATCAAGCTGTACAATGTAAATCTGTGCATTTTGTTGTCTGTCAATTATATCTCAATAAATATTTTTTAAAAAGCGTATCAAGTTTGTAAAGTCTATTAGACATTGTATCCTTTTCACATATTATGTATGTGGTGTTTTTACCCATTTATCCCTCTTTAATCAGAAATTGTACTTCTTAGCTTCCCAGTATCAGCTAAGGTCATGCAATTTGCTTTGGCCCATGAAATTTGAAGAAAAATACACGTCAATTCTGGTAGGAAGCTTAACTGAGTATTCTTTCCTTCCTCTCCAGTTGTGGGAAAACATGTTGATCATACCCATCACATCCTACCTACCACATGGATTTTTACACTTGTTTCCTATGCCTGGAAAGCTCTCCCCTCCCTCTCTGTCTGGCTGATTTCTGCACTTCCTTAGGTGAGGATTTTGGTTTCACAGTCTCTCTTTTTTTTAAATATATTTATTTATTTATCTATTTATTTATTTTTGGCTGCACTGGGTCTTCACTGTTGCGCATGGGCTTCCTCTAGTTGCCACGAGCGGGGGCTACTCTTCATTGCGGTGTGCGGGCTTCTCATTGCAGTGGCTTCTCTTGTTGCACAGCACGGGCTCTAGGTGCATGGGCTTTAGTTGTTGCAGCATGCGGGCTCAGTAGTTGTGGCTCACGGACTATAGAGTGCAGGCTCAGTAGTTGTGGCACACGGGCTTAGTTGCTCCGCGGCATGTGGGATCTTCCTGGACCAGGGATTGAACCCGTTTCCCCTGCATTGGCAGGCGGATTCTTAACTGTTGTGCCACCAGGAAAGTCCCTCATAGTCTCTTTTTAGTGCAATTATTCTTGATCACTCTTTTTAAAATATCTACCGCTTCACCCTACATTTGTCCCCTGAACATAACACCTTATTCCCATCTTGTTCGCAGTCTTTGTTTTATTTTCCCTCCACGGCACTTACAATACAGGCCACACTCTATTTTAATGGGCTGCTTATTTTCTTCTTCCTCTATATGAGTACAGGAATTTTGTATTTCTGTTTGTGTGTTTTGTTTGTTCATCACTTTATCTCTTCTCATGGCTCAAACAGCTTCTGGCTCTTGATTTTTAGTAAACTTCTCAGGGTCTCTAGCTCAGATCCTGGGGAGAGTGCTTGTTTTTGAGAATGGACTCTGAAACTTGCCTTTGCTCTGCCTTTGTGAGCAAGTTCATCTCTCTGGCCAAGTATGGATATCTTGAAATCAACTCCCATATCACTCGATATGGCTGCATTTTTTGTGTGTGTGTGTGCGGTACACGGGCCTCTCACCGTCGTGGCCTCTCCCGTTGCGGAGCACAGGCTCCGGACGCGCAGGCTCAGCGGCCATGGCTCACGGGCCCAGCCGCTCCACGGCATGTGGGATCTTCCCGGACCGGGGCACGAACCCGCGTCCCCTGCATCGGCAGGCGGACTCCCAACCACTGCGCCACCAGGGAAGCCCTGGCTGCATTTTCTTATTGTCATCATTATAATTTCATTTTAGCTTATAAACGCCCTATCTGCAGAGTGATAGTTCTCCTCTGAAATTTACGCACATATGAGACTTTTAAATGGAAAATATCAAATCTGCTATTTCCATTCAGTCCCGGGTGAAAGGTCCTGATCTATGTGAAGTTAGAGGATAACTCCTCTGTAAAATGGGATATGGCAATAGAGAGGGTGATGCGGTAATACTTTTAGGGCTGTGCCCTTAATTTCTTCATCATTTATTGCAAACAGCACGATTCCCTTCAACGACCAGTATCTATCAATATCAACTGTGTTTCCAATTTTGGCCTGTGTGTCTGTCAGTGATGAGCAACTACCCAAAGGACATGCTGTCAATCCGGCTTCTATAGATACAAATGTCTGTAGGTCACTTTACTTTTCTTTTTTTTTTTTCCCCTCTTTTTCTTTTTGATGTCTGAGTTACCCTGTAGATAAATTGCCTGCTATCATTTCTTTTTCTTTTTTTTTTTAAACTAAATCTCAATTGCAGTTGAGGCTATGTATTGAATTTGGTGTTGAAGAACTTCCAAAGAGTGTTCATTACTTGTCCCCAGTCTTCCACTCAGGTCATGATAGCAGCAAAATTTACTCTGGACTCCTTTTAAAAGTATGAAATTAGAATTAGAACTCTGTGATACTGTCTGAGCTATGAAATTATCTGACAGAAAGGCTTCAGAATAAGTACAAAGTTTTAACCCCCAAATAGTTAGTGTGCTTGTAGGGCACCTAACATGGCACCTCGTTTGTGAAATTTCTATGTGTCATTCCTGAACTGATAGCCCTGATGTCTTGAAATGGGCTTTTGTATTAAATCAGGAAAACTAAAAAACTATCTCAGAATATATATGACCCAGACCTTTAAAAAGTATTCATTTGTATCAAATACCTAAGATTGAATTTAAGGGTTTATAAACTGTATGAAAACATGTGCTCTTTGTATCCAGAGTTCAAGGATTGTAGAACTGACAAACAGCGTGACCATATTTACTACTTTTCCCAGAACCCTTGAGTTAGCCCATAAAAGTCCCATTTTCACATTTCTTGACATGGTGAAATTATTAAATAATGCCTCTGTTTCATTCTCTACAGTGTCCTTGTTTGGAAGTTAAATTATAGGGTCACCCGGAATAACATTTATTTATTCGTCCATCCCTGTATCCATCCATTTTTCCATTCTCTGAGTGAATTTTTGCTGAGTCAGATGAAGAGCACACATTCTCTATTCTGGGGTCAGAGAGGTGACTGAAAGAAGCAGACACAGCTTCCTTGCTCTTTCAAGGAGTTTGGTTTTGAGTGTAGAGCTACAGACATTAAACACACAAGTAGAAAATAACAGTGAAATGATATGCCAAATATCAGAATATAGGAATGTGGGGGAAAGTGAATTTTAAGTATGGAAGGATGAGGAAAAGCCTCCACCAAAAAGTTGACATTGAGGAAAGATTCTTTCTGGTTAGAAAGAAAAGCCAGGACAGGTGCTCTAAGGTGAAAACAAGTTTGAAGTGGTGCTGGGAATAACTTCAGTGTGAATGGAGTGTGCTGTGCGGGTTTGGGGAAAGGGTAAAAAATCAGTTTAGGAATGTTCAGACAGGCTAGATCATATTTATAAAGGTAATATAAATTATTATTATTAATTTTTTAAGAAACCAACAATATTAAACAAATACCACAAAAATGGGGCTCTGAGGGGCAACAATTAATGACAAAAGATCTGGGACACACTTCCCCTTTTAAAGGTAATGACAGAGTCCCAGAAAGAAGAATCTGCTTATGGCAGAACAAGAACTAATTAGAATGTACCACCTGTAACGTAGATGATTTAATGCTCTTTATTTTCACCTCAGTGCTTTCAAAGAGCACTTGATCATCTATGTTACGGAAGGTACATTCTAGTTAGTAATTGTCCTGCCATACATAGCATCCCCTGACCTTGCTATAATCACTTATTTGTCCTTGGAGGTTTTTTTCCAATTCTTTTTTAAATTTACATGTTACAGCATCATGACAGTCATGTTATCAGAGACAATTTTATTTCTTCCTTCTCAATCTTTATGCCTTTTATTGCTTTTTCTTTTCTTAGTGCAATAGCTAGGACTTCTAGTACAATGCTGAAAGCAGGGGTGAAAGGGGATACCCTTGCCTTGTTCCTGATCTTAGTAGAATTTATCACTATTAAGTATGATATTAGCTGTTGTTTTTTACTGAGTTAAGGAAGTGTGATTTTGAATGTGGGTTGGAATGTTGTCAAATTTATTAATTTTTGTGTGTGAATGGGTGTTGGGTTTTACCAAGTGAGTTTTCTGCACCTAAAGGTATGATCATGTGATTTTTCTTTTTCACCCTGTTGATATGATATATTACATTAACTGATTTTCAAATGTTGAACTGGTCTTGCATACCTAGGATAAATCCCACTTGGTTACAGTATATTATTCTTTTTATATACTGTTGAATTTGATTTGCTAATATTTTTTGGAGAAACTTGAACTAGTTTTCACAAAGGAAAAAGGCTAAGTATTACAAGTGGACTTATGCTTTCTTTTTCTTAGGATTTTGATATTTATTGCTTCATTCTTTGAAGACAGAATATTGCTCTTTGTACACTGACTAGCACACTGACTGGTATTCCCACACTGCCGTCATTTTCTTTTTGCTTTTTTTTCTTTCCTCTTCTTTTATCTTTTTTGAAAATAGGGAAATAAGGAATATAATAAGAGAAACAGCTGATAAAATGTATCTTTTAAGTGAATCTTTAAGATACATGTAATGTTTGAAATTGTGTCCTCCTTATCTTTGTAGTTTATTACCTATAAAGTTAACTACTATCTAGGTTTTAACCATTTGCTTGAAATTTTTCTGTAACAGTATCAATATGCTGATTCAGGACTTTACAACAGAAAACAATTCTACTGTCTTTAATTTGGTGGAATTCTCTATTTCATCATATTTTTATTGTATTATACAATACAATAACTTAATTTCTTTTGGTCAGCTTTGAAATTTTCATATTTTTATCCCTTGTTATGATCTGATAATAAATATCAAAGTTTATCTTTTAGTTGGTCTATTAGGTTCCTTGATATTTCTAAAATCTTGATTTGATATGTAGTCTTATTTCTTTATTCTTAAAATGAATTATCAGCAGAAGTTTCCCTTATTATACCCCTTATTATATGTTGTCTCTCACCTGGTCTTTGATGCTTCTTTCACTGACATTGTGTTGTTATTAATTTATTATATTGAGCAAATCATTCAATATGAGAAATTTTATTTTATTTTGTAATGAAAGATATCTTCTGTACATTATACCCGCTTTGCTCTCATATTTGTAGTTGAACTTTTACAGGTGTGCCATCTTTTCCTATTCATTGATTACATATTTAACATGAACATGTTTCCCACAAAATTTCTGCCATTACATTACAGTTGACCTTTAAACAACACGAAGGTTAGGGGTGCTAACCCCCATGCAATCAAAAAACTGCATGTAAATTTTGATTCTCCCAAAACTTAACTACCAAGAGCCTACTGTGGACTAGCAGCCTCACCAATAACATAAACAGCCAATTAACACATATTTGGTATGTCATATGTATATCTACATATATTTTATGCATTCATGACAACACCTAACTTTTTCTTAAACACTGTGTTTAAGAAAACACAGTGTTTCTTAGACACTCAGCTCCTGCAGAGTGTTTTATCTCATTTATTATCTCTTTATCTGCCATCTAGTTAATCTCTAAGTCTAAAGATAATTAATTCTTGATGATTATGTTTATCTGTTCTTCCCTTTCATGCTTTCCTTCCAGCTGGGAAAAATAAAACAAGAACAAAATATTGAGTTTTGTGGAATTTCCCTGTGTTGTGACTTAATTATAGAATCAACATCTTGCCTTAAGTAGGCTTCTGAGCCTTGGTCTTCCATTGGTATGGGAATGAGAACCCACTATTAGCTTAACTTTTTCTTTTTCAGTATACCTCACTCGTTTCACCAATAATATTTGATAATTCCCCAAACTAAACTATACTGATTTCTCCTGTTGATTCCACATTATATCTTAAAGTTTTGAGTGTGGCATTGTGCTTTGTCTTCATTTGATGAATTGATATACTATATTTTTGATACCTTTTTTATCTGGTTACATCATGAAGTGTGAGGGGTGAAAAATCTGGGACCTAGCTTAACATTGCCACCTTACAATAGAAGTCTCCTTAAATTGATTTAAAAAGTAAAGTTCTTTGCAAATATCTCCACATACAGTAATTTTGAAGTCAATATTTATCAGAAAAGTGCTAAAGCTCCTAGAGTAAGTTAGACATTTGGAAACTGCATTAATTTTATTAAGCCACTAGAGTATAATGGTTAAATAATTAATGAAAAGCCTGAGGAATTATGAAGGTTTAAATTAAACTCTAAATTTTCTTAATAAACTACTGTCATAGGCATTTTGAAAACTTTACTATGTAAATTATATATATAAGTTATATATAAATTAGTGATCTTGAAAGTTTTATTTCATATATAAATTATATATAAATTAGTGATTTTGAAAGTTTTATTTCATAAACTATACACATACATATAAACTAGATATAAATTAGTGATTCTGTAATAGATCATTTACTGCTTTACAAAAAATTTAAATCTGCTGATCACTTGTTATAAAACCTTAGTTTTTGAGCAGTTACTTGCTATTTTCATTTTCATAAACATAGCAATATTGTATAAGAGTGTATTTACTTTAAGTGAGAAGAAGAAAATTAGTCATTGTTTCCTGACAATTTAAATGACTGATTAAGTAACAGATATTGTATGGCATCAATGAGCAATATGCTGTCAATGAGGGGATTAACTTTTATTTATTTATTTATTTATTTATTTATTTATCATTTATTTATTTATTTATAGTTCTATATAAATGGGCTTCGCTAAAGAGTTTTAGAATAATTGCACAGTATGAAATATAAATGACAAATAAGGGGAGTAAATTGACTTATACATTAAGCCACAAGGTTGTAAGTAATTAAATTTATGCAAGAGAGATGCTACTTTACTTTCAAGAACCAGGGCAGGATAATGAAGAGGCTGAGGTACGCATATCTCAGCCACTTTTCTACACCTTCCCTTCCCTCTCCTCCTTGGTCCCTTAAAGAAGAATTTAAATATTTATACTAAGTCATATCTCTAATGGGGGAACATGAGAAAGATGAATAAGACATTGCATCTGCACAAATAGGCCTTACAGATTAATATAGAGAGCATGTGGATAAAGATAAATGAAAATATGGTGTGGCCTTTCCCACCCTAGTGATGTGGACACAATTACCTTTACTGATGATCTTTGCTTTTTTACGTGTAGGCAAATTACTGTCTGGTTCCCTTGCTTTCAGCCTGAAGATCTTCTTTTACTATTTTTCATAAGGAGGGTCTGCCAACAATTATTTTTCTCAGTTTCATTTATCTTGGAATGTCTTTATTTTGCCTTCGAAAGTGAAGGTTCCCTTTTACATGGCATGTAATTTTTTCTTTTGTTGCTTTCGATAGTTCCTCTTTGCCTCTGGCTGGGAACATTTTTACTTTGAGGTATCTAGATGTGAATCTTTATTCTACTTGGAGTTGGTTGAGTTACTTAGGTACATAGGTCAACGTATTTGATCAAATGCGGGAATTTCTGAGTCCTGTGAGAGGACTCAGAGTTGCTGAAAGGCCTGATGGGCAGGACAGATTCTAGGGTCTGCTTAAGAGCGCCAGTAGCAGGTATTTGTAATTGGAGGCAACGACTGTCCACGGTTCAAGAAGTATTCAATACATGGTGGCTGAAAAGACCTAAAGGAAACAGTGGACCCACAATGAGAGTCCAAAAACTAGATCAAAACCCACTTAGTGGAAACCAGAGCCCAGAAGACACCAAGCAGATCTGTGGCTCTCACTCCGGGCTACATCATTGTCCCATTGGTGTCCTACGACACCCATAATCTGAAGCCATAGAAGATCAAAAAAAGAGGAGAAAGAAATAATATAAAAGACTAAATTTTTTACACTAGAAAGATGGAGTTATCCTAAAGCGTGTAAAGTAGATATGGATACATATAGATATTTCATATAAATGAAGCATTTGTGACAATATTATATATTCATCATCAAAAGTGACAATTTTAAAGAGAAAATACAATGGACAACTTACGACCTCTGTCAGGTTAGGGTGTAGGAGCTTATGAGCAAAGATAAAACTGTCACTAGAAAATAAATAAGCTATGTTTTCTTTGCATATCTGAATAGTAAAGTGTAACTACTTACATCTTTTAACAGATACACAAGTATTAGTGAAGTAATCTCTAAAAATTTACTGAGGAATAGAAAAAAAGGAATAAAACTAAAAAACAGAAGCTCTTAATGAAGTTTATGCACTGACAGACTCAGTATTTAAAGAAACAAATTCTCTCCAAAACAATTTATAAAGATCTTTCAATCCTGACTTAAATTTCAATACAATGGCTTTAAATTTAACCTGAAAAGTGAACAATTGATAATTGTTAAGAATATATTGAAAAAAATGTACAGAGAACAAAGAAAAAATATTTGCAAATAAATTATATTTTAACATTTGAACATAATTTGCAAATAAATTACAATATCATTTCAAACATGACATGAGATTTAAAAATAAATTATAATATGTGGTAAATTGAGCAGTGTGTATTTACTTCAAAAGTAGACACCAGATCAAAGAAACTTAAAAATAAAAATAAAATAGAATATTACACAATAAAAGTTATCTTAAGGTATAAGAGAAAGCTGTTTACCGTTTTTTATTCTGGTTGTTTTGTTGTGAGACTACCTTATGAAAGAGGGTTTCAGGAAACCTTCCTATTTGTGTGTTAGACATCACTATAAGTACAAAATATAGTTCTTTATATAGAATGCATTAGGTTTTCTATAATATACCTATTTTGACCTCTGTTTGCTGTGAAATATAGCAAAGTATTCATTTTTTAATTTTTTTACCTGATCATTATTAAATATCATAAATCACTAAATGAATTAGAATCTCCCCTATTATATGGACAATATTGTTTCAGCCCATATCATAGACTGCTTTTCCTTTTATAATTAACATTTTCTGTATTTTTATATTTCCATAAGAATGCCTTTTACAGAATGTTGAATTATAGACATGTCTTTTCATGTTTTAAAAAAGAAACAGAAATTAATATATTTGCCTCTATTTACTAGTTTTCTAAAGTAAAATTATTTAATAAATTCATCTAATTTTTGAGAAATAAAGGTATATATGCATACATATATACACATATATATCACATGTATACACACATGTATATTATAGATATATTCATAACCATATATATATGTAGACTGAGAGAGATGCATCTGTAGATGAAGATAGAGAATTTTATAGAAGGCAATTAGAGAGCAAATTTTTTTATGAGATGAGAAAGAAAGAGTGGATTTTTTTCCTTAGGTTGGTAAATTTGCTTCCCATATGGAAACAAACATTTTTTAATATTGAATCAATTAGTTTTCTTCATGCAAAATGATTTCAATATTGCTTTCATTTTATTGTTATAGAGATACATTTTAAAATTTATTTCAAACATTAGTATAAGGATGATTAATAACTGAAAACATATTTCTAATTTAACACTTTCTGGAGAAATATCATTTAATCTTCCAAGAATTGACTCAACAAAAGTACTTAAAATTTTTATTTATTGTCTGTAATGCTTCAAATATTATAAATCAGTTTTGTTGCCCTTGGAAAATCCTAGAATATATGAAAAGCACGTCAGAGTTGATACAAGACAGGGTATGAGTACAAGACTGAAATAAATCCAAAATGAAAAACAGAAAAGTGCTTCCATTATCTGAGATTATTTAAAAATACAAGGCCCCATTATAATTTACTTCTTTCTATATAAGTGAATTTACTTTGCAAAGGGACAGGCTGAAATAATTCTGGAAAGGCATATGAAGAAAACTGTAAGAAAATTACATTAAAAATAATTAGCCTAAAGATGAAGAGTTAGAATAGCTTATCTGTGAAAAAGTGAAAGATATTAATGTCTTAATCTACGTCCCTATAAAATAGGTCAATTTTTGAATGCCATTGTAAATCTGTACACATTAAATTTTAATTCTGCTTTTACATAATCTGATAGTAGTTCATTGCTTTCCTGAGCCTTTGAATTGTATCTTTTAGACGTATATTGTGTGTGTGTATGTGTGTGTATGCGTGTGTGTGTGCATGTGTATGTATGTGAAGGTGTATGCGTGTGTATGCGTGTATGTGTATGTATGTGTGGGTGTATGTGTGTGTATGCGTGTGTGTGTGTGTGTGTGTGTGTTGTGGGCGGTTAAAAATAGGAGACAAACAGAAAAAAGAGCCAGTGCTCTTGACATCTAAAGTATTCAAGTACTTAGTTGACATTTAAATATTTTTTTATAATCTTGGAAAGCATACCCAATTTCCATTTTCTTTATAAACTAGTGAGTATTTCCACGACGTAAGTTTTCAAATATAGTGGTGGTTTTGACCTAATTTATTGCCCGCATCCAACAATGTGCCTTCTAAAAATTCTTCCTCTCACAATTCCTTCCTCACTTCCTATTGTTCTAGAATAATCCATATTAATCATTCTTTTCTAACATTTCTACACTTTCCAAATATCTAATTCTTTTTAATTCTCCAAAAACAGTCCTTACAATGTGCCTATTTATTTATAAAAAATCCATTAGACAGTTCTGACTTTTTGACTATAACCTTTATAGTAGTGATTATACTACTTTCTCTCCTTCATGGTATTTTAAGATATACCTGGCGTATTGTAAGTTCCTTTTAGGACACTGTAATATTTATCTCGCCAGTCCCTTTACTCCTTAATATAAACTCCTAAATCTCTATATCATGACAATACCTATTAACAACTACCCTACCTATGCTCATCAGTGACAGTGTCCTTCCTCCTCTCATATGTGAAATTCCTAAATCCTTTATCAGTCTTTTCTCTCCTCTCAATGGATCTGTCAATAATTAATCAGAATCTATTTTTTCCTAAAAGGTCCTTATTTTACAGGTTTTCCATATTCCCACCTCCCTAGCTTTTTAGCCAAGACTTTATCAACTGCTGGTAAATTACCATAGTGTCAATTCCTATCTTCGATATGCAATGACGCTAATGATTCTTTCTTGGTTCAGTACAAGATGTAGACTAAATAACACTCTATGTCTTCTCTATGTGTTTTTATAGGGAGTGGCCTGAGGATTTTAAGGTCAAAAGCCATCTAGACTTTTAGCCCTTCCCTCAAGAGGAGGAACTCAACTTCAGCTGATCAGTTCAACAGTGAGAATGTAAAGACATCAACTCTGATGGCCATGGCCAAGGATCCTCACCACCATGTCTGGAATTTACTATCCAGGAACTGTTCCTACAGGTGGCACACCCTACATGCAACTTGAACTAGTTATTTGTAATATATTCATTGCTGTTAATAATGGCAACACGTAATGTTCTGCATCCATGTCCTCCTCGCTTTTAGATCATACACAACCCTGAAATCCTGAGGGAGGTCTAAACTCCTTATGAAGCCTTTTCTAACAGCTCCAGACCACAGAAACACACAACTGCCCTTTTATAGTTCTTACAGGCCTTCATACATTTTCATACTTGTACA
Organism: Lipotes vexillifer; assembly: GCF_000442215.2. NCBI lineage: Eukaryota > Metazoa > Chordata > Mammalia > Artiodactyla > Lipotidae > Lipotes > Lipotes vexillifer. Next base: position 668,714 of record NW_006787829.1, read on the forward strand.
TAATTTCAGGTCCTCTTCGGTTTTGTAAACATTTTTATGGTGTTTGTCTTTAAGTAGCATTTTTTTTCATATTTCATCTCCCTTCACTGCCCACCTAATGTTAAGCACCCCTAAAGGATTTATTTATTACTCCATTATATGATTTGCAGAATGCTATTATACTAATAAGTAATATCTTAAAGATAATACAGAGAAATCTTAATATTTTAAAATATTTTTCAAGGTACAGAGAAGTGAAAGGGAACTGTTCCCACTATGCCACAGCTCTTTCACCTGTAAAATATTTATCAATAATTTAGAAGATAGGGCTTCCCTGGTGGCGCGGTGGTTGGGAGTCCGCCTGCCGATGCAGGGGATGTGGGTTCGTGCCCCGGTCCGGGAGGATCCCACGTGCCGTGGAGTGGCTGGGCCCGTGGGCCGTGGCCGCTGGGCCTGCGCGTCCGGAGCCTGTGCTCTGCAGCGGGAGAGGCCACAGTAGTGAGAGGCCCGCGTACCACAAAAAAAATAAAATAAAAAAAAAATAAAAATAAAAAAATAATTTAGAAGATAGCATTTCTCTTTTCTTCTTGTACGAATACGTGACACTGTACCCAGTGCCCTGAAATGTCAATGTGCCTTTTTAAGATCCCGAATTAGCAATAGGGACTGATTTAGACAAGTTAAAACCTGAGAATCTTAAGTAGGATTAAACATAGGTGTGGAAGTTAAAGCCATCAGTTTTACAGAAAATTTTACAGACGCCTTCAATAGAAGACATTGGTAATACTTAAATTATCAAAACCACACCTTTGGCTAAAAGAGCAAGAGAAACGAGAAATCCCAGCCTAATTTTCTCCCTTAATTGCTCAGGAACCAACTCTAGAAACTGACTGCATCCTAACAATGCAATTTAACATTTTTTAATATTTTAATTAATTTTAATATCACAAGTTTTTTATCTGGTTCATTGCTCCTGATGGCATTGGAGAGGTATATCTCAATAGCACTGTTACTATATTAAATCAGTATATCAATACACTTTGCAGTAAGAAGCAAGGGCCTTAGAGAATCTATGAATCAAAGAGGCAAGAAAAATGGTTGCTGAACTCCAACTTTCCTTAAACACATTAATGGAAAAACTTCACAGAAGTCTTCCTTTGTGCTGAGGGATACATAAAACAAAAGTGCATAGCTTGGTAAATATTTCCCTTCCATATATTGCTATCAAGTATTAAAATGTTTTCTCTGGGGCAGAAAATTCAAAGCATTACCTCAAGATAATGCATAAGCTATATGGATTAAAAAAAGTGATAACCTTGTATATGACAATCATTTACTCTAAAATGAAGAAAGTAACTATGGTGTTTACCTTTCTCACAGGGATACAGACAACTCCAATTTACAACTTGCTTATGCCCCAAATTGGTAAGTGAGGAAATTGTAGACCTCTGAGGACACTTCCACAGACAAGTTAAAACATGGGTTAGTGAACAGAATCTCCGAAGACAGTTTATTCTTGATAAAGTGAAAGTAGAATACTAGTTCTATTACACTCTCTTTAATATCAGTGTTTTACTGGAAAATGCTTTACCAAAAAAAAGAAAGAAAAAGAAAGGAGAAACAATTTTTTATAGAAAACAGCATTAGCAATTGCTCTTTCACCTGTTGTGACTATGATGATGGTGGTAATAATGATGATAGTTAACATCTATTTTCAGACACTATAATACTTCCTGTGTGCTTTTCCTTGCAATTCCCATGTGTATTGTTCTTGTTATTTTTATTCATGGCTGAAAAAACTACTGCAAAAGTTACCACAAAAAACTAATGTACTAACATGCTCCACTACAAGAGATGGAGCTGTGTTCCTAGGGTCACATGTTATAAAGTGGCTCTTCTGTCATGACTGGGGGACTGGCCTCTCTCCAGGAGTTAACCCTGTTGACAGAAAACAAGGTTAAAGTGAAATTGAGACAGTCTTTCCATGGAAAAGATGTACTTCCTAAGGCTGTCCATTTATTGTGGTTTATACGACTATACCAGGGATAAGAGAGGGTAGTGGTGTGAGCATAATCTTGCCAAACCATTTCTGTAAGTGGTCCAAGAAACTGTGAGCATGATACAAAGGCTGAATTTCTTCTGCCAAAACTAAACAAAAGTCCCCAGAGGAATTACTGAAAGGGAGTGTACTGATGAATGGCCCTGTGTAGGAGGTGGAAGATCAGCAGTAACGGACCTTGGACACTGGAGGTAACAGCACTTGGAAAGTTGGGTGGGACAGAGATCAAGTGGCTATCAATCAAGGGATCGTGGACAGCTTCTACTAAAATGTGGAGGAACTGACATGTTCAAAATCATTTAAAGTATAGGACGGATCTTTTACATATGCTACATTATATATTTAATGCTTTATGGCAATATATAGAAGAGAAGGATTTATCACTGTGGTCTCAGATCATATTCCTCAAGTATCCCCCAACTTTCCATTTATCTCTAAAAGTTAATTTACATTTTTATATAACATGCAATAAGAAGATTTTTGAAATTAATGAAATTGATATTAATTTCAGAACTGTAGATGAGGTCAAGTTTTCCCATGAGATGAGGAAGGACCATGAAAGCTGAAAAGGGAGGCACGGGTGATGTGGATGGGCTGAAGCATATGGATTATTCAGGTAAAAGCAAGGTTGCATTTGGATTCATTGTATTTGTACAGTTAAAGTGGAAACTTTTCTGGCAAGTGTCCAGTATATTCTGTACTCATCACAAAACTTAGTAGTTTAGGGGCTTCCCTGGTGGCGCAGTGGTTGAGAGTCCGCCTGCCGATGCAGGGGACACGGGTTCGTGCCCCGGTCTGGGAAGATCCCACATGCCGCAGAGCGGCTGGGCCCGTGAGCCATGGCCAAAAAAAAAAACTTAGTAGTTTGCTTTTATTATGATCACTTTATAAATAAAGAAAGTTCTGTCTTGTTAATGACAGAACCATCATTCAGATCTAGTTCTTAGAGAATCTGTAGCTCATGATCTTGTCACTGTACCATATAACCACAGAAAATGTTCTTCATGAATAGCTAAGACATCATTATAATAATATTACCATATAGTGATTATAGAGAGAAGATTATAGAGAGAAAATAAAACCAGGGGTTGGTTGGGCAAGAGCCAAGACCCAAAGAAGAGTCAACCATCCAAGCTAAAGGTTGGGGATGCAGTTCTCTGCTCATTGTAGGGAATAGCACAGTAGTTGAAATAGATATTGTTCACTCAAAAACTTGGATGACATCCAAGGTCATTACTGGCAGGAGAAAATAAGAAAAAAGGAAAAATGGTGCCCTTTTCAGCTGAAGGTATTCTGGAGATGCTGAAGTTACTTTTTATTCACTTATCTGTTGGGTGCAAACTTTTAAAATATCAATACATGGATGTATGCACTTTGATGTTTATTAGTTTCTACTTTAAGCTTGAAAATCATGTGTTCGTACTTCTGAAACATCTTACAAGCAACTCTGGTCTGCTCTCATATCTCAAGGGTCTGGTTTGAGTGGGAAAAAAACCCCCAAAAACCCTACTTATAAAATACATGATTTAAATCTTCTGACCTCTCTTATTTGACTTCATTCTTTACCTTCATTTTCATATCCTTTGTAATGATCCCCACGCCATGCTTTTAACTGGATATTAGTCCTATTGCTAGAGATATGCCTTATGCTTTAGTCTCCATGGCTTGCCCAAACATTCTATCAATCTGGAATAACTTTCTTCCTGTTTACCTCTTACCCAAACTCCATGAATTCATATCACCAGATAAATAGCACCCTCTTCTATGAAAACTAGTTAGATTTATTTCTTGTTCACTCTTCATAACACACTACACTAGGTATCAGAAGAGTACATTTGTCTGTATCAATCTAGATTTGAAGCCCTTAAAAGGTAAATTCCATGAGTTATACTCTGTAGAACAACTATATATTACTCTGGTTTCCAGGAATCATGCATTTGATTTACTTTTAAAATTGTGCATGGCTTCATATCATCTCTTTCAACTGTATATTCAATTTATAAAAAAAAAAATAATGATTAAAATCTCATTGAGGAGTTAATAGGATTATTCATCTCTAAACACCTTAGAACAACTGTACTTAACCATTTCCACCACAGAGTCTGATTAAAACATATGCACATTTGCTAATTTATTTTTTCAATTTTTTGGAATATTTACACACACTAGAGGCACATCATTTTCTTTGAACTGGACAAAAACTACATTGAATTTGTAATAGATTCAAAACCAGACACCAAATCACGCACCATAGAAGTTGTGTTTATTAATAGAAATATATATTTAAGATAATTTTTCCAGTGATTTCCACATGATGGGCAACTTAAAGAGATCTTTATCCACTAGACATCCTTTAAGGTAGAACAATATGTTCACTTGGTAGGAACAATTTTCTAATTATCTTGGACTGTGGGGTGAGGGCCCATACTCTAACTGGACTAGTCCACAGCCAGACTGATAGTCTGAGATAATGAGAAAGAATTGTGTTTTTTTCTCTGTATCCTGAGTGTGGACAATGGTTGGGGGAAAAGGAGTTAACATTGAATAATTCAATGTTCACGTCATCAAGTCCATTTTATACTCTTTTTTTTAATGATAAATAGCTATAAGGCCAACTTGATGAGAGAAACACTGAATAACAAGCATATATGTTTAATGCTTTTGTTCAAATTGAGGAAGTAGGAGCCTATGACTCTTAATGAAAAACAAGAAAAAATATTCTCTACTGTATATTCTCAGAACTATGCTGGAAAATTTTTCACAGTGAAAACAAAGAGAAAACCCCTTTTACTCTTTCATACTTGTGTGGTCTTACAGTTGGCAAGGAGCTATCTGCCACAGTGCCATGCTGAATTTGAACAGCAGCAGTTTTTAAGGGCAAGCATCTCTATATTGATACACAGTTGAAAAAAGGAAACTTCTTTTCCTCTCTGTATATCTTTCCAAGGACCCCAGGGTGGTCCCTCTGTGGGTCTGTGAAACCCCCCTCTCCATCTCTTCAAAGTATAAATAGGCTTACATTTTGTACTCAGTTAAATCAACCAACAAAACAATACAAAGTCACTCACTGAAAATAGAATGGCACATTAGTGTCCAGTCAGGATTGCTTTATTTTTAGGGCAGCCATGAGGGAAAAGTTGTTGGCAGAATTGAAACATATTAGATCAACAGTTTTCAAAGAGAGGCAAACACCTTAATGCCTGCAGGTGGAGTTACTGGCTGTCACTGGAAAGAAACTCTTATTAAAGAAACTCTTATTAATTGAGGACAAGCGTTGAAGAGTACAGATCACTGGGAAATTAAAAGCATGACATGTCGGAAGTGTGTGATGAATATCATATTTTATCACAAAACTCAGTTAACAAGGCTCTTTGGAAGAAGTTTTATATCATACATCAGGCTTTCTATAAACAGCAAATTGAAATTTGCATTGCACTCAGATTATATTTACTGTTAAGGTCGAGGATTTGTTATTGATTATTCAACCTCTCAGCTGTTAGGTCAAGGACAATGTTTCTGCAAAGTGAGTAATTTCATACACTTAAAGAAATAAGCCTCAGTTATTTTTCACCAACTTAGACGAGTTCTGCGTGGAGTGATTGTGAAGTTTAAAAAATAGTATAAAAAACTGGGTTCAAAATTCATTTTAAACCGGAATTGTCTAAGGACTCAAAGACAAAGCATATATTATTTCTGAGTCCCAGCTGCATGACCTGTAATGCAGGAATACTAATAACAAAAACATTACAGGATTATTGTGAAGGTCAAAAAAGTTAACACATGTAAAACTTTTATCAGTAAAGTTCAACACAAACCTTACTAAGATCCTCAACTTCTTGTACTGATTATAAATTTAAGAAGTATTACTGGAGCTTATTTATAAAATTATATACACTTACAGATACCAACTATTGTTTTGTTTGTAGCGTAGTTGCAGCTTTGTTATTGAATGTTTTAACTTTTCGTATTTCCTCAAGAAGTACGAAATACACTCTAGCAAAAAAAATACATTCTAGTAAAAAAAAATACATTCTAGTAAAAAAGTACATTGAAATACATTCTAGTAAAAAAAAAAACCAAAAAGGCTTTAATTTGACTAAGGAAAATGATACTTGAGGGAAGCGCCTCTCCTCTCTAATTCTTGTTGACGGTGCACCAGGTTGCTACAGTGAACATCTGAGAAAAATCCCCTTGTGCTTCCACAGGGAGGGGGAAAAAAGAAACATCTTGAAATACTCCAGAGCTCTCTGTTCTTAACCAGACTTGCCCTCAGGGGGAACTAGTTAGCCGGAGCCTCACCTGCTGGGGTATTTGTCAGAGCCTAACTGACCTGGCAGAAGGGAAACCCAACTCCAGCAGCTCTAGCCACGCTGTCCCACCCAAGGGGAGAGAAAGAAATACTACAAAACACTTGTGAAGACCAGCTCCAGAGGCACGTGCTCAGTAAAGACCAACACCTAATCACAGGACAATAGAACACCTCTCCCACCACCTAACCACCATGTTACTAGTTATTAAAGGCCGATTTACAGCAATTCCTTTTACTCAGTGTGTCATATTTGGCTATCAAAAAAAAAAAAAAAATTAGAAGGCATACCAAAAGGCAAAAAACACAGTTTAAAGAGAGAGCAAGCATCAGAACCAGACACAGCAGGAATGTTGGAATTATCAAGTTGGGAATTTAAAACACTTACAATTCATATGCTCATGACCCTAATGGACAAAGTAGACAGCATGCAAGAACAGATGGGCAAGGTAAGCAGAGAGATGGAAATCCTAGAACCAACAAGAACCAAAAAGAATCTAGAGGAAAAAAGCAATGTAACAGAAATGAAGAACGCCTTTGATGGGCTTATTAGTAGACTGGACACACCTGAGGGAAAAAATCACTGAACTAGAAGATGTATCAATAGAATCCTTGAAAATCGAAGAGAAAAGATGACAGACCGAACAAAAGATAACAGAATATCCAAGGACTCTGGGACACTACAAATGATGTAACGTGTGCATAATGAAAATCATAAATAATCATTTAAACTTATTCTCTATTTTTGAAAAATCTGTTGCTTAGTATAGAATTCTGGGCTGACATTTGTTTTGTTTTGTTTTGTTTTGTTACTTTCAGTGTCTTCATCATGTCACTCCGTTGTCCTGTTTTTGATGTGATACTCTAATTCATATCTTTATTTCTTTATATGTATTGTCTCTTTTTCTCTCAGCTTGCTTTTGACTTTTTTTTTTCCTGTCTTTAATTATACTGCTCCTGTTTTCTGAGCTGGCAAAAGTTAGCAACATCAATTTTGTTATTTAATATATTCTAACTACTCAGGTAGCTATCAAGAGACTATTTGCTTTGTATACTTTTTAGTCAAGGATTGAAAAGTAACATTATGAATAGAAACTATATTAGTTCATCTATTCAATCCTATTCCTAATAAAGGACTATTCCCTTTAGGGTATCCTTAAGTGTTCAGTTTGCTCAGTTTTTAAATGATTCAGTGTACAAAATCTACATACATTCCCTCAAGAGTTCAGTCTACTACCTAATAAATTCCATAGTTATAAAAAATGTGCTTCTGTATTTAATCTATTTTTACAATTGAATTTTTAATTTTGCACATACATACCCCTGTATAAACATTGGCTTTTTTTTTTTAACGGTACGCGGGCCTCTCACTGTTGTGGCATCTCCTGTTGCGGAGCACAGGCTCCAGACGCGCAGGTTCAGGGGCCATGGCTCACGGGCCCAGCCGCTCCACGGCATGTGGGATCCTCCCGGACCGGGGCATGAACCTGTGTCCCCTGCAGACTCAACCACTGCACCACCAGGGAAGCCCCATTGGCATTTTTTTAATAAACTTGTTTATTTACTTATTTATTTTGTGGGGGCTGCATTGGGTCTTCGCTGCTGCGAGCAGGCTTCCTCCAGCTGTGGTGAGCGGGGGCTACTCCTCACCATGGTGCACAGGCTTCTCACCACGTTGGCCTCTCCCATTGTGGAGCACAGGCTCTAGGCACACAGGCTTCAGTAGTTGTGGCATGCAGGCTCAGTAGTTGGGGCTCGTGGGCTCTAGAGCGCAGGCTCACTAGTTGTGGCGCACGGGCTTAGTTGCTCCGCAGCATGTGGACCAGAGATCAAACCTGTGTTCCCTGCACTGGCAAGTGGATTCTCAACCACTGCGCCACCAGGGAAATCCAAACTGGCATTTTTTTAACCTTCAGTGGGTTAACTATCTTTTAGCTTCTCCTTTTAACTATCAAATAATTTACTTTAACTCTTTAATCATGTATATTACTTTTAAGGTGGTTTCCCAAATATACCTCCAAACTGAGCCATTTTATATACATATACATGTATAATGTACATTTTATATAATATACATTATGTACATTATATATACATATATACTAATATTCCTTTAGTTCTCTTTTAGAAGAAAAAGAAGATACTGTCTTTACAAAACAATTCTGAAACTGTTAAGAGAGAAATTTAATCATATCCCTGTAATTTTATAGTATTTTTCCAAAAATTTGAGTGTGCAGTGTATTTCTGAGACTATTCATAAATAGACTTATTCACTGCTAATTCAACCTTCCATGAGGCTCTTCAACTAATCAATTCAATTCATGCATCTCCTCAATAAGAATTTATTGAATAACTACCATATTATAAATTTTGTTTTAGAAATTGAGGATATAGTACTCAACAGGATGGTACACAGTCTTTTTGTTTTTTAAAGAATAACCTTTTTTGGGGGGATGCCATTTATTTTATTTTTTTATTTATTTGTTTATTTTTGTCTGCGTTGGGTCTTTGTTGCTGTGCGCAGGTTTTTTCTAGTTGTGGCGAGCAGGGGGCTACTCTTCATTGCGGTGTGCGGGCTTCTCCATTGCAGCAGCTTCTCTTGTTGCGGAGCATGGCCTCTAGGCTTCAGTAGTTGTGGCACATGGGTTCAGTAGTTGTGGCACCCAGGCTTAGTTGCTCTGCGGTATGTGGAATCTTCCCAGACCAGGGATCGAACCCACATCCCCTACATTGGCAGGCAGATCCTTAACCACTGTGCCACCAGGGAAGTCCCAGAGTCTTAATTAGCTCAAATTCATGTGCGAGGAGCAGAAAATAAATCACTAAATTAATTTACCACCAATTCAATTACAGAAAGTGAGAGTTGAATGACTCCTCTGTTCCTCCTGCTGAGTCTCAGTTCCCTCTGACCTGTTCCTACCACCTGCTTGAGGGAAGAACGACTTAGGCTGTGCTGAGACTGTTTTTCTGAAGGATCTTCCAGGCAGCATTCAAACCCATATCCCTTTCTGATCTCACAAGTTCCTCAGGGGTATTAGGTTTTCTGATGTAGCTTCCAATGCTAGATGCAATACTGGTGATTTTTTTTTTTTTTTTTTTGATATTGACCATTAGTATTTATTTAAATGTATTTCTATGAGACATCTATGTTCTAATCTTTTGAATCACAAACAACCTCAGAAGGTCAAAATTATGTATATCCTCAGAAAGAAATGTACGCAGAGAGGGTGGTTTAGAGTGATTACCATGTCCTAGAGTCCATAGAGAGCGAATTCTCCCCTCTTCATGTATTTAAAGCATATATTAAAATAGAACACAGCTTTAAGCAATATTTATAGCAGCATTCATAGGATGCTGCTTTTCTCAGCTCATGCAACACTGAAATTACATTATAAGATGAAGAGTTCAGAGGATGAATTACCATATTCTTGAATTCTGTAGAGAATATTTGGGTATATCACTAACTTTCATACAAGTGTAAGAAGATAATTCTTCTCATCAGACAGCAAGATTCCTGAAAGAATTCTTCTTCACTTGAGCAATTTAGAAATAATAACTGGATTTCTACAACACTGCTTGGCAATAAAAGTGTAACTGTTTCCTGTAATGGCAGAGTATTACAGAATCATAGAAGATCATAATCCAAAGGGATTTCAGTAGGTTGTTGAGTATCTAGAGATATCCTAAAGGATGTCTCCTCTCAACAGAACTGCAGGCTAATAAGTGGGAAAGACTCCATCTCCTTCTCTCTATTCTACATAACTGCTGTTTTACTAATAATTTGGGGTGGGGGGTAAAGTATCCTACTCTTTAAAAACAAATAGTACATACAATTTTAACTGTATTGTTTAGTAAACTTGGACTCAGATTAATTTTAAGCCAGTTTGTAACCTGCTGTAGGTTCCTCCTCTACCCTCAGTATTTATTCCTTAAACAGGTATTTATCGAGGTACAGCCCACTTTATAATAGCCACTCTCTAGGCAGTAGGGATAAATCAGAGTATAAGATATACACAATTACAGCTATCATGAGAAATACTTTCTAGTGCAGAGAGACAGGCAATTTAAAAAGTAATTAAAACAGAGGTTGTTTAAAATATATTAGCCTGCTTCGCTTTGGCAGATTATGTTTAAGAAAGAACAATAACAAACAAACGAGCAAAAAAATGAAAAACAGAGAAGAAAAAAAGAAGAAGAAATCTCAGTGGCTGATATTAACAAAATTCTATTTCCTTGCTGACATGTTAGGTTAAGAGGCTTTCCCTCTTTGAAACAGAGGGTTCTCAGGGCAGAGAAAAATGATAATGGCGGAACTATAAGATTGCTCTTATAGCATCTACTTGTACTGTATATGGTGTGTAAGTCCTTTTCTTTAACCACACTGGACTAGGGAGAGAGAGCATGAAGCCAAACTGGAGGCAGGGAAGTGTACTCATATCTTACAGAGACTTAGTGAAGTACCAGGGAATAAGCAGGGATATATCCTCTTCTTATGGGGAAGACTGAAAGTCACTGCAATTAGTACAGTAAGCCCCCTACATACAAACCTTCAAGTTGCAAACTTTCAAAGATGCGAACATGCATTCCCACGTCCAGTCACGTAAGTTAGTTCACATGTCTGGCGTACACTGTCACGTGTGTGCATCCTCTACAAGTGGTTGTGCTTTTGTGTACTTTACTGTACAGAACTGCTGCTGTGCAACACAAGGAGCTTACTAACGAAGACCCGATGGAACTGGAGGCCGAGAGAAAGGACGAAAAGAGACACGAGTAAGAAGAAGTAACTGAAGAACTGAAGAGATTCACGACGCAGGAAATGGCCAGGGGATTTTCTTTATTTGAGGAGGCACTGTTAGTTTTTGAGGCACAGAACCCCGGAGTAGAACAGTACACCAAGGTTGCAGCAGCCGTTCAGAATGTATCCAGTGCTACCGTGTCACCTATGAGGAGAAAAAAAGAGCTACTACCCAGACGTCACTGGATTCTTTTTTCAAGTGGGTAGACAGAATTGAATCCAGCAATTGAATCCAGAACCTGTGCCATCACCGTGAGGCGTGAGTGAAATGGCAGCTCGCCCTCCGTCTCCTACTGCTGATGATCCTTCAGCTCTACCATCTCCCACCTCCTCTCCCTCCTCCAGTCAGTAACTTTTCTTGCCTGGTTCACTCGATGCCAGCCCCTGGATGCCAGCTGTTGTACTGTACTACGTACTATGAAATTGCATAAAAGTACTGTACTACTGTACTTTTCAAGGTACTGTATTGTAAGATTAAAAATGTTTTATTTTTGTGTTTGTTTGTTTTTTATGTATTATTTCTGTGAAAAGTATTACAAACCTATTACAGTTCAGTACTATATAGCCGATTGTGTTAGCTGGGTACCTAGGCTAACTTTGTTGGACTTATGAACAAATTGGACTTATGAACGCGCTCTCAGAACAGAACTTGCTCGTACGTAGGGGACTTGCTGTACTTCAAAGTAGTAGTGGTGGTAATTTAGTGGTAAGAGCTCTACAGAGAAAGGAAAAGAGAATGAGGCTGAGTCATGCCAGGAGCTGCAGGTGGTCGTTTTGAATATTAAGTAGGTGAGTCCAAGAAGGCTGCAGTGAGCAGCGCCAGAGCAAAGGCCTGACGGGGTGAGGGAGTGAACAGACGGACAATCTACAGAAAGAGCAGAGGCACAGCCTGGAGGCCAGTGCTTGGAGCACAGTGACATTCAGCGAGAAGAATAGGAGATAAAGTCAGAATTCAGCACAAAACTGTGTGAGGCAGATCAACAGGGTTGTGTAGAGCCAATTAAGGGATATGTTTGTTCTGTTTTAGTTTTTGTTGTTTCTTTACTTCACCTCTCTGGCTGCTTTGTGAATAAAATGCAATAGCCAAGCGTAGAAGAGAACAGTCGGCAGCTAGTAAAGAGGTGACAGTGGATTGGGCCAGAAAGATATCAGTGACAATGGCCAGCCTGTGGCTATAGTTTGAAGTTAATGCTGGCAAGTTATTGCGGTGGAAGGTAGAGTTTTAAGGAAGGAGAGTCAAACATCCACCCGACGGACTGTCCATTAATGAGAGTGGACTTGCAGGTGACTAAGCCAAGAGGCACTCGGATATACAAGTCAATGCAAAGAGGTCTACACCTGTAATGGAAGTTTCACATATATATATTTATAAATAGAATTTTATTTCATTTTTGTCCTTAATATCTTAGTTAAGAAAGAAAGCTAGTTAAGAAAGTCACTGTTGCTACAGTGACTGTGCTTTTAAATAATAAATATTTTCTTCAAAGAAGATGCATAACTCAAGCTGAAACCTATTAAAACATTTTTCAAAGGAAACTTTCTTACAGAGAATGCTAATGGCCACTGATAATCTCTATCCCGGGGACAATGTCAAGACCATGTGATAAAACACGTGGAACTATAGATCTGATTTCTGGATAGTGAAATAGAAGGAGAAAGGCCATGTGCATCAACCAGGTCTGACCTCTAAAATTTCTCATTGTGAAATCATCCTCTCTTTCTCTCTCTCCCTCTCTCATTCTGAGTTTCTAGTGGAAAAATCAGGGGCTCTAAGGAGCAATGAAACCACAGGGTAGAACCCATTTATCCTTCACTGATACTGATAAGAGAGGAAATATAAACCTTTGCTGTTTTAAGCTGCTAAACTTTGGGGGGTGTCTGTTACAGCAGCTTGTGGTGCATGCACTGAATAATACACCTTTCATATTACATTTTACTCTGAGTATTTTTTCCTAAAATATACACAGATATTTCTCAAATAATAAAATCATTTAGTTTAAATTCATTCACTTTGGAAAAAAAATAATGCCGATGTTCCCTTTTCTCTTTTGGCATTAGAAAATAAAATTCTCAGCAAAGTAATATAATTTGGAAATATAAAATATAAAGAGCAAGATAGACAAAAACCAAAATAGGAGATTTGCTAAAAACAAATTTATTTGTACAAATGTGCAAAATAAGTGTAGGACTATAGCTCTAAGTGATGTATAAGATAGCATTAATTGTAACTGATCTATCTGTGATGTGTATTTTATAATTTTCTTTTGGATATGTAATTTCCCTTAAGCACATGGATTCTTGTGTTACTAACATCAGGAGAATGCTTTAGCAGTCCCAGTATGTTGGTCTCTCTCCTGTCATTTCTGGTAGTAAAGTAAAATGATTTTCCATTTCCAGTGAATTCACTACTCACTTAATTGACCCCTGAGGAGCAAAGTGTCAGCAAGGATTCCTATCAAATCTTGCAGAATGATTAAAAATGGAGAAATCAAGGCAGCTAAAGAAAAGGTCACCGTATCTCTCCTTATTGAAACAAACAGACTTAAGGGAAGTGCTCTATCTTTTGTGTACATCTCAGTGACTTTTTTCAGTTCTAAAGAAATGACCCCTTCCAATTTCATTACACTGAATTAAACGTTATGTTTATGAGCTTTCTCTTGTCAACAATAATGATGTGGACATCTCTAATTTTACTTTTTTCTCATGAAAATTAACTTTTAAATAATTGTACCTTCCTTTGTGAAGGACTAGAGAAATATGTGTTTCCAAAGTCAAAAGCATATTTCCCCCTCTTTTAGTTGCAGAAAATAAAGAATAAAGACTATGCAGCTTTTTGAAAACAGCAGCTCACAATTTACTGTTATGGGTGTAAATATGCATACTTTTCCTTTAATATCTAGAAAACGTTCTCTACTGCAGGAAATGTAATTAACATTGAATAATATTTTTGACAGTTTACTATAGAAAAAGAAGCCAAATATACTTTATTTAAAGTTCAATATTAACAGAGGAGTCATAGCATCATTAAGTAATCACAGAGAATGACCTAAATAATAATGATGATTGTGATGATGACATCAATAATAATAGCCAGTTTATTTACTGGATCCAAGTAGTGATTTACTGGATCCAAGTAGTTTATTTACTGGATCCAAGTGTGATAAACTGTTTTGCCTGTATTTAACTAACTTAGTCCCTCAAAACCTTTTGAGGAGAGGTTCCATTATTAATCCCCATTTTAGAAAGAGAAAACTGATTATGTATTAAATAACTTTTTCAGATGTCACATGAACAAGCTGAGATCTAAACTCACATTTCAGATATTTAAAATAATTCAGTGAAATAGAGAGGATGAAAAAATACAGAACTTATTTAAATAAAAAAATCTACTCGTCTTGAAGAATATGTGCCTTTGGAGCTGTTGTGCTTTGGGCGTTGTAAATTATATCTAAGCTAACTTTTCTTAAAAAGTGCTGAATGGAAAATAATAACTGCAGAAAGGGGTTTACATTAATGGTATCATTTTACAATATTCTGCAAACCTGCAGTACTTTTAATTTAGGTTTAGCATTCTTAAATCTGAAATTTCTTTAAAATTCGAGATGGAATTCAGTAAGATAATTCTATTTAAATTGACTTACTTTAATTCTCTAAGGTGTTAGTGGTTGTTTTGACAGAGAAAAATAAACCTATATACAAAGTTTTGGCTAATAACCCCTCAAGGGATTTGCCTAAGGAAATCGTTCAAAAGAATGTGCCTAAAATGTTTTGTTTAAGCAGCATGAGAACAGTTTCTAGTCAAAACACTTCATTTGTAGCAGTGCTTTCAAGAGGTCCAATGTTACAAAAGGCTATCTAATACAAACTTGTGTATATTTTTCATGGTTTAAACAAGCATGGAAAATCATACTATAAAATTTAATAATATGTGCTGTTATGAAATTTGCCTTTTTTAAATAAAGTTCAGTTTTATTCTTTTGCCATGACACAATTCATGATGTTTCAGGTTACTGTGAACACTTAAACACCTGTAAATCCTAAATATACACCTAAATATACAGTACTCACACACACCTGGATTATACTATTGATATTATTGTGTAATATTTATTTTAAATATTTATTTTAAATATTAGCATATGCCCATGTAATTCAATGGTTTATAAACATATATCAATGATATTTCAGTTTTTGAATGATTTTCAGTTTTTGAATAAATTATTAGCAAATCTCCTCTTGTTGGATATTTGATGATGTTGGGGGAAAAAATCTAAGACATAGCTCTATCCTAAGAAAAATAAATTTTATATATAATGGAATACTACTCAGCCATAAAAAAGAATGAAATTGGGTCATTTGTAGAGATGTGGATGGACCTAGAGTCTGTCATACAGAGTGAAGTAAGTTAGAAAGAGAAAAACAAATATATATTAACACTTATATGAGAAATCTAGAAAAATAGTACAGATGAACCTATTTCCAGGGCAGGAATAGAGATGCAGATGTAGAGAATGAACATGTGGACACGGTGGGGGAAAAGGAGGGTGGGATGAATTGGGAGATTAGGTTTGACATAAATACACTACCATGTGCAAAATAGATAGTTAGGGGGAACCTGCAGAATAGCACTGGGAGCTCAGCTCGGTGCTTTGTGACGACCTAGATGGGTGGGATTCAGGGGGCGAGGTCCAACAGGGAGGGAATATGGGGATATATGTATACATATAGCTGATTCACTTCATTGTACAGCAGAAACTAACACAACATTGGGAAACAATTATACTCCAATAAAAAATAATAAAAGGAAAAGAAATTTTAGGAAATGTTTGATGGTAAAATAAATATGTTGTTAAGACACCATCTGATATCTGAGATTAGTTGAATGACTGGAATCACATCATCCTTTTCTACTTTCATTTATTCGATAGGGTCCAGAGGAAACTTTCTAATACATGAAATGTCATTTCTTTTGCCATTTCCATTCCCTTGATTAACATTCTCTTACTGGAAAAGCCTGTAAGTGGAAAGGCCTATCATTTCAGGAAAAGCCTGAGGCTTTAAGTTAATGGTTCCTTGAATGTCAGATTGAGTTTATTCTTTGAAATACACAGTTCCTTATTTCAATTAAAATACATAGTTACATTAGTCACATAAAACTATAACTATAATCTTTAGCTATTTATTTGTTTTGATGGGCCACGTTAAGAAATTCAGATTGATTACCAATCATCCCACAGAATTTTATCTCCAAAAATCCTCATTTGCTTCCTAGATTTTTTTTTAAATTTTAAAAATGTCATGCATACATTCTACTAAAGAATTTTGTGAATAAGTGCAGAACATTACTATTAAAATTTCTTACATTGTCAATAAATGAGTATCATCAAAAATGGATATGAACAAAACTAAAAATCTGATATAACAGTTTATTGTATTTTGAAATCACAGGATGAAAAATTCTCCACTAGATTAATTTCACTGTGTAGTCAATATCGTAGGTATTGCCTTTGTGTGTTGTCTAGCATGCATTCACAGCTCACAAAAGTATCAAGTTTCATTTGGAGGAAATTTTTCTCTCTGATTTTGGGTGGTATTTGGGGAACATTAATCTCACTTGCTTGCCTTCCTGTATGGAATCACAGGAACACCATTCTTCCTCTCCAAGATTTCTAGTAAAGTAAGTGGTGAGCATGGACCACAGTTCTGCCCTATACATGCTGTCTCCCAGGGCTCTGAGTTTTGAGTAAGTGGCTTAAGGTTAGGGCAATTCATCCCTGCCTCTTAGCAGTAGCTGTGGCAGCAAAATCCAATGCAGCTGTCAGACAACTGCTCTTTGCAATGTGCGTGAAGAATCTTAAACAGCTCATACATTTCCAATCCTTGGTTACAGTTTTGTCAAATCTACTTTATTTATTGCAGATAATTAAAATTGTTAATTCCTGAAATGTTATGATGATCCATAATATTACTCACTGCTCACTCTATACTAATTTCCCTGCCAACCATTTTGCAGACATTATGTCATGACCTCCATGACACGTGCTTGAAAGAGTATACAACTTTCCAGGGCACACATGCCTGAACTCGTATCTCTGAACCCAAAGCTGCAGCTCTCGACCACTCACAGTTCTATTGGCAACCTGCTTACTGCTTTACTTATAATCTTCAGTTCATCCAATGGCTTTTGAGGACTTCATTTCTACCGAACACAGTGTCATAGAGTGGGCTCACACAGCAGAACTTGATATTACCCCTGCCTTAATTGCAGTGTAGGAAGGAGAAACAAACATTTAAGGAATTAAATGAAAATGAATATGGTAGGCATCATGATAGACGTTCAGGGTGGGGAGAGCATTATTTAAAGGCAATGATCAGTCTCCATGGATCAAGGTCAGGAGAGGACTGACAGCAAAAACGACCTGCTAACACTAAAGAACACAAGGTATTTTCCAGGCAGCAAAACCAGGGAGAGATTAGAGGAAGTAATAACACCTTGACATAATTTTTAAGCGGTGAAACAAATTGCCATATGTTGGATAAGGAATTTGATGATCATGGGTATAGATGATTAGAGTGAAAGCTACGTGGAAAGCACTGTGTAAACATTAAACATATGGGCAAAGGCCAGATCTTGGAAAGTATCAGGTGTCATAGTAAGCATTTAGATTTTTTGCTGTATTTAATGAGAATATGTTGATGACTTTAAAGTATACAATAACAGAATCAATTAGGATTTTGGGAAGATCTTTATAGATAACATGTTGTAATATTATACTGAAAAGATTATAAAGTTATGAATAATCTTAGCAATGGTAGCTAATATTATATCTGATTTGTATAGCTTTCAACATACAAATACTAAGAGATCAAATGTAGAGCCTTCCTGGGCAGTTAGGGGCTTTTAAATTATGTATAATGTTGCTCTTTAGTTAGACTGTTGGGCCTTGCTGAGGTTGTAGAGTTAGCTCTTGGCAAAATGACTGTGTAGATAAAATCTGTCTAGACACTGTTTTCATCTTGTGGGTTCTCTAATTCTCCCCTCCCCCATGATCCCCTTGCCTTCCTAGGATCCCATTCTTAGCTAAATGATATCTAACAGCTTTATCCACACCTGCCTGAAAGCCCAGTGTCATCATTCTCCTGTCTACCTGTTTATCCTTCAGTGACAGCAAATACAATTTAAAACAAAACCTCAATTAAGTTAATAATAAATGCTATGTTAATGTAGTTTCCCCATCTGGATTTTCTGTATTTTAAGAGTTATTGTCTATATTTACGTTACTGACCTGAAAGGAAACATTAATTGTTGACATTTCAGGTGCAGCAGATAAACTGTGACCCTATTCATGAGAACTTGGGAGCAGCAATTAAGGGACCAACATGCCAAATTTTTGTTTATTTGTTTATGACTTGTTTTATGAGATGCATGATTCTTCATTCTTTACTAAGGCTGAAGAAATTTCTTCAAATTTTTCAGTATCAGTTATGGTTATTTTCTCGACACAGCGTGGCAGACAGAATGACAGGGACTGAAAGAAGAAATACAATAAAATAGAATTTTGGAAAGAAGAGCATCAGTGTGATGGGAACAGCATGAAAATCCCCCTCCATTGGTCTGCTTGTTCTTTAGGGTCTATTTGTTAACTCTCTCTGCATTTGTTGCAGGATGAGAGCTAATTATGCAAAAATAAAATACAATAAAAAAATATGGGATCTGTGATTTAATAAAATGGTAACTGCAGTGTATACCCATCTCTCTTCCTTCAAGTTTTCTTGGGGCTTTAATCAACACTCACATGAGCAGTTTTACTACCAATAACCTCTTCATTGTTTATTCCCTGAAGATGTGGTCTGCATTTTAAGAAGTAGGATAAAAATAATGCTTATGATGGAAAAAGTAATCCACTATGATTTTACAGAACAAAAGCATTTTTGGTTAACATCAAGACATCAACATATAATATTTTGGTGTGTCTTTCTATAGGAATTTTATTATATTACGTATCGCTGCAAATCACTATGGCATTATCTGATATGTTCAAGGTAAAGCTTTAATTCTATTTTATTTTGTCAGTTCACATGGATGATCTACTTAAGATACATGACTGATGATTTGATTAAAATAGAAGAGATATCATTAAAGAACTAGATAACCTTTGTGCTACATAACAATAATTCAGCATCATTAGATATTTTTACGATTTTGTTGCCTCTCATTTGTTATACTCACTTCTGTTCAAATAGAATCAAATAGGATATTTTCTGCCCAGTTACTAAGGAGTAAAGAATTTTAAGAACATTATAAGTATAGCGTTTCATTAAGAGAGCTTAGGACTCCTTGCAATTGAAGAATTACAGATTAAAAAAAAAAAGAAGAGTTTCCTGCTTTTATAAGCAACCTAAAATTTAAACAGGAGCCTTTTTTATCAATTAATATACTATATATTTTATTTAATTTAGATGTGTTGCCGTAGCTGTTTGTATTTTGGAGTGTTACGTATTAGGCCTAAATTATGCATATTTACTGAGAATCAGTCCTAGGAGGAAATACCTAGACTCAAACCTTGAACTAACCACTTTGTTCTCATTTTGCCAAAAAATATGACCCAATTATCCTCCTTTAGATTTGAAGTTTTATTTTCAGATATATTTGGTTTAAAAAGTCATCCATATTGGAAATTCCCTTGGGTTCAAAATGAGATTTTACTCTGTTCAGGTCTCCACACTACTGAGATCTTACCAGCAATGCCACTAAACCTGGAGAGTGCATATCCCAAAAGTTAGGATAGCTTTTTATGTCAGAATTTTATTTTGTGTTAATGTGACTCTTTCCAGAAATGATTATTATTGTCTGGTGCTCCTTTAAGGAACAGTGAGTTCCTGCAAGAGCAAGGCTGTGTCTAATTGATTGTTTTATCACTGACGTTAACAATGAATGGTGCATAATGGGTGCCTTATTAATATTTCATGATTGAATACACAACCTTCACTTTCCTGACTTACCCATGTATTTCAGAAATTCATAAAAGCTTCAGAAGCAATATTTTTCTGAGTGCATAAACCCATTACTATAATTGTTTGCATAACTAACTAATTCACCTCTGAAACCATTTCCATTATGTATCTATTGAAAATATGTGACATATTTTAAATGACTGCTTACAATTTACACATTATTAATTTAGTATATAGAAGTAGAGTCCTTACATTGCTTTTTATTCATATTCATTTATTATATGAAATACAACAAATATTTATAAGTATAGTTCTCACTGATAGGAAATATTGATAAATATTTTTACGACCTCCTTTTATTTAGCATGTCATATTTAAGATGCAAATACTTTAGTTCCAAGACATACCTGGCAAATAAATAGTTTTTATCTGATCTTTCTTTAGCTGCATTTATTAGGATTCAGAATTGGAATACTCTGAGATTTTCTATCTCTATGACAGCTATTCTCTTCCCTGACGCCCCTCAAAATTCACCTGGTCATAGACTTAATTCAGCTTTGCATAGTCCTATCATTTCTTTGCTGGGTAGACTGACAGACCCATTTTCCCTAGATCTATGCAAATCTGGTGAAATGCACTGACTGGGAGGATCTGGGCTGATGCACTCAGCCATCAGGAAACTTCTAGACACCCCTGAAGAAGTTATCCTGAGCGGTCTTCAATGCCATGATTCACTGAGAGTTTGGCCCCCGTGAATGGGGCAAAGCACAAGGTAACACCATTTAAAAGAATATTTCAAAGAAAACAGTTGCTACAATGAAATCCTGACATGAGTTTCCCTGAATCTACCCCCAGTGGATTGAGAGGGACAGGTAGGATGCTATTCTGATAATCAAGGGAAGAGTAATGGTTGCTTAACCTAAATGGTGTCAGTGGAGATGCAGAGGAAAGGAGAGGTTCGAGAGCTATTTAGGAGACGGAATCAACGGGACTCGATGATCCACTGGTTATGCAGGTTAAGGGAGGAAAGAAGTGTGAACGATGGCTGCCAGACTTGTGATATATTTCCCTCTATGATTTATCTAACAGTAAATGACAAGTGATTTACCCATCAGGTCTTGAAATATAGTTCATGTGCTTTTATAAAATTCTGTTCACTATAATGCAAGATATCATAATTGGACATGTTGGAAACAGGAATACTACTAGATTATCAGATTATCAAGGCATTGGTCTTCTGAAAGAATTCAGATATTTCTCTAAATAAGAAATATTGAGTGAGTGACAGTAAGGCTATTTTAGAGCAAGTAAGTCAAGTAATAACGGTAGAGTTCAATCAGGTCACAAGGCCGTTTTCTATCCTGAAACACCAACTCACATGCTTAGTGTTTACTCCTGGTAGCTGCACTGCTGTATGTGCAGGACACAATGCTTCAGACTAGCACAGCTGATATCAAAGTGTTGGCCTCACAGCTCCTTTACAATGTTAAAAATTATTGAGAACCTCAAAGAGCTTATGTTTGTATAGATGTATACACCTCTTCATATTTCCTATCTTTCAAATTAAAACCAAAATATTTTTAAAAGCACAAAAACACAGTACACTATATTTCCCATATTTAAAACTAAAAAACCCAAAAAACACAAAGCACAAATACAGATTGTATTATCAGTCAGTTCAGTGAGGTCTTCACACCTCACGTAGCATCTGAGAAACTCCTCTGTACACGTGTGACAGAAACGGTGAGAATTCAAAAGGCAACTTAGTATGAAAATAGTTTTGCACTATTCTCTAAAATGATGTCAAGCACCGCGAGGCACCCCCACCTGATACACTGAGAACCGCTGCTACACTATACACTAAAGGAATGGTATTTATAGAGCACTGGCTATATGCCAGAATACACTATGACCTAGTCATATGGTGTCCTCATGAGATTTTCGATAGTTTGGAAAACATTTTCATTTAATATAGCCAATTGATGCTTAAAGAGGTAAAAGTCATTTGTCTAAGGTAAGCTTTAGTTAGAAGAAAAAACAGGATTCAAAGCCAGATCAATCTGCATCCAGAATCCATTTTTCCCTGTACATCACAATTTTACCAAATTCCATTTATTCAAATAGTATTTACCTAGAGATAACTATGAGAATTGCATTGGAAAAGATGTGGATATCTATGATCTCTAAGTTTTCTTCCATGTATATTCTTCTTGTTCTTATATATGTGTAATATATATATAATAGCTGGGTAGAAAAATCAAGCAAATAACTAGGCATCTACAAATGATATATCCTTAGTTTTGTCTAATTAATGTGAGGTTACATGTGAGAAGAATTTCTTTGATAATTTTTTTCAAATTTAATTTACTTTTGTGATATAAACTCATTTTTGACACAGCCATATGTCACAAAACTGAAAACCCGAAGTGTGTGTGTGTAGTTTAAAAATTTAATTGAGGAAAACAAGTTTAAAATTTCCTCTAAAATACTGATATTAACACCATATATTAATATTAATAGGACATACCACATACAAACAAAAATGTCTGTTTAAAACAATATTCAATAGAGCTTGTTTTCACCTGGTTTGCCTAGTACTAGAACCTTAATTTGTGGATATCAATTTAGAAAAATGATAGTCAATGGTTATTATTGCTCTATCAAAAATTTATAAAACTATTAAGATTTACTTATGAGGGCAACACCCATCACCTCTGTAAACATACATTTACTGAATATCTACTATATGATATACATATTCTGAAGATTTACTGGTGAGCAAAATCAGTACAACAGTTCACCTCACAAAACAGAACCGAGTTGAAGAGACAGACATTAAACTTATGATTACAAAAATTACTACATAATTATTATAGCATTTGCATGCTCTTAGACACACACTCTGGAATGAGAATCATACATTTTTACTATATAGAGAATTTAAATGTTATGATATATACCATATTGTAACTAAAATCCAGGGAGGTCATGCTGTCAATTTTGAATTCTTGTGAGGCTTGATATGAGAGACGATAATAAGCATTAGCCAGACATTTGTTTTTGTTTGTCTTTATTTTAATTTTTGTTGTTCACTTTTCTGCTAGTATCCTGCTTTATTATTCATGATACTTTTTCCCCATTCCTACCAGAGATTTCCTTGAAACATGGTTTATATTTTTAGTTTTAGAACTACTCACTTTTGGATCTTGGATTAAAACCTTGATCCAGAGCAAAGGTTCATGCAGGCTAAATTGCACAGATGAAAAAGCAAAGGATTGGAGACAGAGAAATCTCCACCATGTTCTACGTTTCTGTCTGTTAATACATTTAATAGTTCTGACTCGCAGTGTCTTGTAAAGCTGTCATTCATCATTGACATACATTAGCATACATTCCAAAACAACAAATGGAATTTGGAATCATAAATTACATTTCTAACCTGTAATACTGATGTGATCTTAAAGTTTCTGAAATCACTGAAAAATTGTGACAGTGCATGATAGTAAATGGACTGCCATTAATCAGAACCTTTTATTAATATCTATTCATTTCTCTATTTAAGATGGTATAGAGTTCAGATTTCTCATATACAATTTACAATTTCCCTAAGATATATTAATAATATTGCCAATGATGATTTATTTAATCCTTAACTAACTTCATGTAGTATGTTAAGCACGTTTGCAGGGACTTTATTTTGAGAGATGACAGCAGGAAGAAGTTTTGGGGGCCAGGGAAGAATGCCATGGAAGGAAAGAGATAAATCCAAGATTCATTGTCAATATGGGGACCCCTGTGGACAGCTAGCACTCAGACTCCCTGGAGGCCTTCTGAGATGCTGTATGGAACACACTCCAGGTATGAAAGAGCAGGTACTTATTCGTGGGTTCTCATGTCACCTTTCAACTACCTTGCCTTCTCAGATTTGCCCATGATAGAATGGATGAGCAGACTCCTGCAGGCAAAACTCCAGCTGGAGAGAGACGAACCCTGGCAGGAAGTGAGCTGAGTGCGTCACTGAGGCTAAGCTGAGGTTCTGTCAGTTTCCCTCCACCCACAGCTTGCTGCCATGGCAACAGTAGAGTCACAGGGCTCATCAAAAGGATGTGAAGTGGGCACAAGAGATTTTGGATTCAGTAGAGGTTGGGTCAAAAGCTTATACTGGTAATAAACCAGACCTCTAGTCTATCCTGAACAGTCTTCCAAATTCTCCTTTACATCACACTGCCTGCTGGGTTAGGCTGAAAAATATTATTTTGGTTTCCCATCTTGGTGGAAACACCTTCCTCTTAATGAGGGCCAGAGCTGAGAATGTAAGATGAAACACTGGTAATCTCTTTTGGCATAGGTGTTCACGGAGTTTGTGAGAACACTTTCATTTGTAGTATCAAGTAATTCATACTAAGTCTTATGGAAAGGAGAGCAAAAATGTTTGCTGCTAGAAAAATGAGTTCCTTTTTCACCACACGGACAATGGAAGTGTAACTACTTTTAACAGTCAAGAAATTGTTTGCCTTCACAGTCTGATTAATAATGAGGAGCTCATCTCATATGCTGACTACATACTGAAAATTTAAACATTTCTGTTAATGTTCTTTAAAACGTGTGAAGATTTCTGTATTTGTTTAAAAGAATAATTATTACTAAACTGTGACGATTTTGATGTCAGGAAATTTAACACTGTACTTATTATTAAATTTAATGCATTTTAAAATCCATACACTTATTTCCATTTTGTAATCGTTATCTTGGCTCAGGGCCTTCCTACACTATGTTTTCTATGCTTGGAACACTTTCTCCAGCAAAACTTCTACCTGGTAATTACTTCCCCTCATTCATGTTTCAACTCGGGGAAGATTTCTGACAAACTTGCCCATAGCACCAATAGAGACAAATTCTTCCCTGTATTGTTCTTTATTGTAAATAAGCATTAGCTCTTACATTTTTGTTTAATATCTGTTTCACCTACCCATATAAATTCCATGAGAGCCCTATGTATTCAGTTCTAAGCATAGTGCCTAAAATTTCTTGATAAGTATTTGTTGAATCCAATAATTGAAATTCAACATATTAAAATACAAAAGTGTGACATCTTTAAGTACTTAATTTTAATTCATTTTATTAAATCAAAGTGATACACATCTATAGTACATACGAAGACACAATAGACAAATCAAGACACTTTCTACATATTCTTACTTTATTTATTATGTAGTACATGTATTTATGTTAGTTGTTATAGTATCTATGCTTGCCATATGGTGTCACTCACTGCTACAATTCATTTGGTTTTAAACTTGGTAAAATAGGATGGTATGTGATAGGGTGACAAAATAATTATGTTTCTCGTGCTTCATTTTTACCAAGTGTTATAGGGGGATGTCATCCTCAAGTAAACACTGTGCTCAGTGAAAACTAGGAATGGGTGACAGGAGTCTACCTATAGATTGCAGAGACCCACAATTAAAGCCGCATGTATCTCTGGTGATCATTAATTATAAACATGACATTCTGGAGGTCAATATAGATTGAACCACACTTGACAATCTGTTTAGGCTGAGACAATGACATTTAAATTAAAGTCTATACTTGAAATACCACAAGACAAAGCATCATTCATATGTGGTATATCAGGTCTTCTAAGGTGACTCTAGTGATTCCTGGGTAGAGCTGCATAAAAGATCACTAGCTATCAGCTCTGAAGACAGTACCAGTGATGTGTGGCCCCTGAGGAAAGTAACATTTCTGCGTTCCAATTTCTTATGCATGAAAAGAAAACAAGCTAATAGTTCTTACCATCTAGGCTGATTCTGAGGCTTAAATTAGTTAATATTTATACAGTCCTTAGAACTGTTGCGGTCCGGGAGCCATACGCCTGGAGTCGAGTTCCCCGGTAAATGCGACCCGTGCCCCAACCAAGGACACCCGAGAATCACCAACACCAAGTAGAAAGATTAGCAAAGGATTTATACAACTACAAGTATAGAAGCTTACACAAACTGTCCGGACAGGGTCCCACTCGGAGAGAAGTGAGAGAGACCCCGACTAACAGTCGGGCGAGGCCTTTATACCCTTCACAGGATGGGAAGTTCTCAAGGCGGGAGGGAGCTGTTTAATTTTGAATCAGCCAATCAGGAACCCGGTTCTTCCTGCCCCAAGCAAGTAAGCAAAGCAAGTTTCTTACAGAAGCCAAAATGTACTGTTAGCCCTGAAGCTGTTCTTCCGTTTCTTTAGTCACAGAACTACTACGACTACTAAGTACTATATGTTACACTAAACAGTATGTGAAAGATGTATCTTTTTCAGAAGCAAAATATTACGAAGATATTTATAAACCACGGCGCACCCGTCAGAAGAGAGGGCTGGTGTACTTGCCAGAGGTCACCCGACCCTCTGAACAGCTGCGTTTAGCACATCGCAAGGGAAATCGGCCTGGGAAGTAAATGAGCAAGTATTGGGGGATTATTTACACCTGTATTGGGGGATTATTTACACCTGTGTCAGATAAAGTACAGGAAGGGTCTGCATTTCCCAATGTTACTCTTTTTTATTTTCCCTCCCTCACCTCCCTAGAACATTTCCACATCGTAGTCATTGAGTCCATTTTCGAAGGCAGATCATTGAGAAATCTTGGAATGGATGTCCAAGACTATTCCCGTAAGTAGCTTTAAAAGATTATACAGAAATGGAATGAGAAGAGGGATTAAAGAATTGTTTTAAAAAGAGCATTGTTGTCAGTCGAGCCCTGTATCTAATAAGTTAATGGTGTAGAAATACTGTTGACATATATTGTTTAAAAAATGATGTTTCTTTTTCTTTAGTCTTAACCTCATAGCTAAAATTTTTCTAATGAATTGAACCGGAATTTCCCATTTTACCAAAGACAACAAAGATACCAATCACAAATGGAATATGCACTCACACACCAGAAGACAGAACTGTCACAGATCCGCCGAGAGGATGCCCCATACAAGGTCCCACACAAATGCTTCGCAATGCAAAGGGTCCTGGACGTCAGACACACGTCAGAAGCAACTGGAAACATGCCCAAATGACACTCCGTGCTCACAAATGGTCCTCAACAGTAGACACACGTCAGAACCAACTGGCAACATGCCCAAATGACATTCCTTGCTCACAAATGGTCCTCAACAATAGACACACGCCAGAACCAACTGGAAAAATGCCCATAAGACACTCAGGGCTCACAAAGGGTCCTCATGGTCAGACACGCATCAGAACGTCTAGTGCTCAAAAGAGAAGTTAGCCCGGGCGCACGCCGGTGCACTTACTCAGTCCTGGAGCTCCTCAGCTTGTCCACACGCGTGTTTCCGTTCCAACAAGAAAAAGTGTCAGTTGGCAGCCAGTGCCGAGCAGGGAGGATCCTCGAAACAATGGTTTTGGCAGCTGCTAGGAAGGTCCCAAATCCCACTCCAGAGGCCGCGAGCCACAAGCAGCCGGCTCCCAGCAGCATCCCAGCGCATCGTCACGGCCACAGCTCTGCTCGGAAAACCCGGGAGCCAGATATCGCGAGAGCGCAGCCGCCGCTGCACGTTCGGCGCCAAAACCTGTAACCGAAAGTGAGGTCCGGCTGCTCGCCGCTCTGCAGCCAATAAAGAGGCAAGGATGGTGGAAAGGAAAGTTTGCTTTATTTCAGAAGCCAGCAAGTGGAGCGGGGGGCGCGGTGGGGGGAGGGGAGGGCAGACTTCTGTCCAAAGGCCAGCTCTCCACCTTGACGATCAGGGGGCAAGAGCTTTTGTAGACAGAGGGTGGAAGCTACATGCGGAGGCAGCACAGGCAGCTCCGACAGTCACCTTGAAATTGGTCATACGGTGGTCTGATCAGCGTCCTCCTGATTGTTTTAAGCACAGTTAGTCTTCAGTTGCAGAGTCAGTTTCTTCCCATGTTTTTGAGGCCAGGTCTCAGAATTCTGGAGGCTTAAGCCACGGCTACAGTCTGGTCATCATGTAGTTCACTTCTTGCACCTGGTGGGGCTTTCAGCATCTATAGGACAGCTCGCAGGACACGGCTCAGAATATTACCTAGAGCCCTTGAGGAGGAACTAAATGTCCTTGACTTTGCTTAATGACTACACTATTATTATTTAGTCTTGTTGGACTGTTTTCCTTTGTTTCTTCATTTTCTCACTTCTTGGATTAAATTTAGTCTTTGGCTAAGGTTTTTCCACAGACAAAAGGCAGGCTGAGGACATGGGGGACAAGGACCGTAGGGTCCTGCTCCGTTTCATTATGAGAAATGAAATTCCCTATATAATCTTATCTGATGAGATGAAAGTGATTTTGCCAGTTGCCTTTCTCAAATCTAATTTTCTGAAAGAGGATTTTGTTCACTTATATTTTGTTTGAATAAATACCTATTTGAAACTGTCCCAAGTGGGAACTTGGTTTATAAGCTATGTTAAGGCAGAGAAAATGCTCTCCCGCGCTCGAGGGAGAGTGTGTTTTAAAACTGTCTCAAAAAAACGCACAAGTCAATGTAGCCAAAAGTACTAATCAGTAGTCCAGAAATTGGCTCGAAGGTTGTCTAGGAAAGAGATCAACTTCTCTTAACCTGGAAAGCAATCATAGCAGGCAAACTAATCTGGGGAAGACAGGGAGAATTAGGAAAAAGAAAGATACTTGAAATGTATTTGTTTTCACCAAGAGGAATAGTCAACGACCTTCAGGAACAGTGACAGTGGTAATAACAATGGTATTTATCACTTATCTTTAATTAAAGGTGAGAAAGCAGAGACATTGAACAGATATCATTCTTTAAAATCAGACAGATATTAAATAGCAGAGTGAAGATTCAAACCCATGCTACCTCCACAGCTTTTAAGCAATACTGTATTCAAAAAGTAGAGGGAGGGCTTCCCTGGTGGCGCAGTGGTTGAGTCTGCCTGCCCATGCAGGGGACACGGGTTCGTGCCCCGGTCCGGGAAGATCCCACATGCCGCGGAGCGGCTGGGCCCGTGAGCCATGGCCGCTGAGTCTGCGCGTCCGGAGCCTGTGCTCCGCAACGGGAGAGGCCACAGCAGTGAGAGGCCCGCGT
>NW_006787829.1:698476-701521 GCF_000442215.2 Lipotes vexillifer
AAAAAAAAAAAAAAAAAAAAAAAGTAGGGGGAGAGATTCTCAACAGACACACTTAATCAATAGGGACAGGAGGACTGTAGGAAAAATAGGTATCATGTTGGTAAGCTTTATGTCCGGTAATAGCAAGTTCCGATATTGACCTGCCAATGCTTCTGTTGTATCTGTGATGTAGTGGGGTTTTTTTGTTTTGTTTTGTTTTGTTTTTGTCTGCATTAGGTCTTCGTTGCTGCGCATGGGCGTTCTCTAGTTGCGGCAAGCAGGAGCTATTCTTTGTTGCGGCGCGCAGGATTTTCATTGCAGTGGCTTCTCTTGTTGCAGAGCACAGGCTCTAGGTGCACGGGCTTAGTTGCTCCGCAGCATGTGGACACGTGGGATCATGCCAGACCAGGGCTCAAACCTGTGTCCCCTGCATTGGCAGGTGGATTCTTAACCACTGCGCCACCATGGAAGTCCTTGTGGTGTAGTTTTTTAAGCATCTGCTAAGAGTGCGGATACGCTGGAAACCATGGATTAATAGTGGATATATTCAGCCCAGTTTTATGATTTCTCTTTAGCAGCACTTTGTTGAAACCTTGTAAACATGGAAAGGGTAGACACCTGGACTCAATATAGATATGAGCTTTTGACCCAAGCATCATGGTGGAAGGAAAACATAGAGGTAATTTGACAGAATCTGATTCAATGTTGGATTGAAAAATGAAATTGGATGGCCAGGAACGTGAAAGAAAAAAGTGGTTAAAATGGTAAGAAATTAAAGTGTAATTGGACTAGAAGTGCCAGTTTGTTTATGGAACAGGTATCCTGGGGCTAATACTCCTAAGGGACTTTGAAAATAAAGGTACCCACAGAGAATAGACAGTTGGAAACACTTCTAGGTCTAGGTTACTAGGTCTACACGTTCCAAAGTGTGACCATGATAATGTGTGGATACATTTCAGCTCAGGGACAGGTCACAGGAGAAAAGGATGAGAGGCTACACCTTTGAAAGTGTCATGGGCATGAATGTTAAATCTCCTGAAATGAAAAGATAACTGGATAGAGAAAAAAATGGAGACATTGGTATTAACAGTATTTATCAGTGAGTGACGGAAAGAGACCTCAACTTTGAGAAATGACATTAAATTGGAGTAAGTAGATAATAGGTTTAAATAAAGTGACAAAGGGGTGCAGACAATGGGGTTTGTGAGTTCATTAACTTTTAGTGGATCCACAGAGGAAAAAGACTCACAAGATATTAGCAGTGTTTAGAGTAGAATGTATAAAATTTAGTAATCTTGCGTGATGTATTAGGAAAGAAAGAGTCCAAGATGGCTCAGGGATATATGTTTATGTATAGCTGATTCACTTTGTTATAAAGCAGAAACTAACACACCATTGTAAAGCAGTTATACTCCAATAAAGATGTTAAAAAAAAAAGAAAGGTGACCTTGTCAAACTATTTGGGCTCTTTTGTTTTTTTTCATTTGGACATTGGGAAAGGATTCACCAATATATTATTAGCAAATGTGCTGCTGTCACCATTGGGTTGAACATTTCTTCTCTGAGTCAGAAATTACCTGGCTGAGGTGCTGTCACTGTAGTCACAGGAACACAGAGCTGAACAATTATTGTCTTCCCCAATCGACTGCTAGTTCATAAATAGCAGAGATTTGAGTGTTCTCATTTTTTAAAAATAATAAAACCTGCACTTTGCTTGACCAGGGGAGAGTGAAGTAAATATTTTGAATGAATGAATGAATGGGAAGTTTGTTCATCATGCCCTCCTCATTTTAGCAATGACTAAGAGAAGGGGCAATGCTGTACCAGAACTAATTGGATGATATAGGATATAAGGTTAGTAGGGAGATAGCTTCATTCAATAGGATATAAGTTATATCAAAAATTAAAATATTTTGTATTTTAGGTCTTGTGGCCAAAATATTTATTCTACATGAATTTTCATTACCACAGGGTACTGGGAGAATATAAAAAACAAAATTTGTCATTCAAGATTTTCAGAGGATGCCTATGTCTCTCTGGCTATGATTACAAAAAAAAAAAAAAATCTCAACGGGAGAAACACTTCTTTCCTTGAAGTCCCAAATAGCTAAGACTTCAAAGTTCATTCTGTCCTCAGGCTTCTCAAAGCCCATATCCACTAGAAACTTGTGTAAAAAAAGAAAAAAGACAGAGCTCTAATTTGTATCAGTGTTAAGTACTTTGATATATTACCTTCAAATCACATTTCCTTTTTAAGGGAGAAACCTTAAAGAAGGGGTTATTAAGAAAAAATAAAGAGAGTGAGTAACAGTAGACCAAAACTGCTGCGGGACGTTCCATTTGTATTCAGTGGATTCCTTAAAGGAGCCTTTGTGAACAGATGACTGACATAGATTTGCATTTAATTTCCTTGCAGAAACAGAAAATCCTAAACCATCAGTTACTTTAGAGCACAGTGATTGATCAGTTAGTAATTCAATTCACAAAGACAAGACATAATCTTAGTTCACTGGAGTACTTGATGAACAGTCAAAATATTTTTTTTCCAACAGATTTTTAAATGTCATTGTCAATGATTCACACGTTGCAGGGCTAAAGGGCTTTGGCATGGATATTCCAGGGAGCAGTTAGGATGTGACAGCTGGAACAACAACAATCTTCTTTTGACAAAAAAAAACATTTTGACATAAAGAGATAATCTACGTTAACTAGAGATCTGATGAGTTAACAAAATAATAACATACATAAATAGTCACGGGGAATTTTAGAACAGTTGCATGTGTTGATTTGTAGGACCTTTACCATATGCCCTATTTCTTATCACCCCTGAGGGTAAAGGACAGAGCACTTTGCAAAAAAGTCTTCCACACCTGGCAACTGCTAGTTGAGGTCTCTTAATGGAAATCATTCTTAGGAGATGTTTTATGGAAGGTGCATTTTCTCTTTGGCCATTTCTTCCATTATTTACATGCACTTATATCTCAAGTTTGATTCCTGCCTTCTCTTAATTTGACTTCTTTTCCTTCCTTTCCTTTCTTTCTCTTTACCGTTTATTTTCTCTTTCCC
>NW_006787829.1:701618-703402 GCF_000442215.2 Lipotes vexillifer
CTTTCCCTTGCTTCCTTAAGATTTATCAGTATAAATTTCAGGGTTAAGTGGTAGTCTTTATTCTCCTTGAGACATTCAAGGAGTTTAATTATTTTTCTTATCAACAACAATGCTAAACCAGAACCTTCAGGTTAGCTAAGGTGCCATATTGGAAGCAATCAATCTGCTGAACACAGTAATACACCAACATTTTTAAGGGTTCTTTTACTTTCAGTAAGACTCTCCCACCAGCCTTCCCACCACCATGAATGCAACATCTTCAAACTCTGTTCTACTTTCTAGTACTGTGATGAGCTTAAACAACCCTTAAACCTGGTGCATCATCTGAGGTTAAATACATATACTCATTAAGTCACTTTTTAAAAATTATGCCAGAAAAAATTTATAGGCCTTCATTAAGCTTACTTTCTAATGTGAGGAAATGGCAAAAAACACATGAACAGAAGTATGAAAATAAATGCAAATGTAATTTGCTGTAATTTTTTAAAATAGGTGTAATTAAAAAAAAAAAAAAAACCAGAGTGGGGGACCCTCTCTGGAAATTATAAAATTTCCTCTGGGAAGGAATGGCATCCAAGCCAAGCCTTGTCTTTTTTTTTTTTTTTTGCGGTACATGGGCTTCTCACCACTGTGGCCTCTCCCGCCACGGAGCACAGGCTCTGGACACGCAGGCTCAGCGGCCATGGCTCACGGGCCCAGTCGCTCCGCGGCATGTGGGATCTTCCCGGACCGCGGCACGAACCTGCGCCCCCCGCATTGGCAGGCGGACTCCCAACCGCTGCGCCACCAGGGAAACCCAAGACTTGTCTTTTAATATTATGAATGTTTGTGTCTAGAATAGGATTCTTTGAACACCATCCAAGGTCTAAATTAAACAATTTATAAGACACTTTGGTAATCATTTATGCCTTTGAAAAACCAGTATATTTATATGCTACTTTAACTTAATTATTTGAACACAACAAACTTTCAGTTGAGATCACCTAATTGACATGCATATTTTATAGCTATTCCTTCAATGAGTTTACAGAATAATTTGTACTGACTGCAAAGAATTTATAATATACAAGCCATCAAACATTTTATCTAAGTATAACTGAAAATATAAGTCATAGTTCAGTATGGTTTCAGACACATTTTCTATTATGATATAATAAAATCACCCATGAAGGAAACCACCAATTTTTATGGATTCTGATTTTTTAATGATTTCTTCAGCCTAAAAGAAAAAACAAAAGATCATAGAATAGCATGAGAAATATTTAGTTTTGAAGAAAGAGGCACAAATACAGGTCTCTGAACTACCTTATGAAAAAATAAATACATACAGAACTATGGCATAGAATGATTGTCTTAGAGACAGTTATTCCAATCCTGAAGTACAATGACGTGAAGGAAAAACAGAAAATATATCACAAAGTTACTTGAAAGAGAACTTACCATACAAGGGAAAATAGAGTAATTTGTATTTTACTTGTATTCTTACGGCCAATTGGGTGTGAAAATACTGGAAGGGCAGTGCTAGGAACAATTGCAGATCACACAGGTGGATGAATGGTTAGATCGCACTAGGCTGAGTTTATTCATCGCATTCTCTATAGTATCCAACTTAAATAGATACAAAGTACAACTTTGAATATCTTCATCAGTATACAATTGTGAAGGCCCAGGAATATAAAAATCTTCAAGCAGTTGGTCGCTTTCTTCTCTGAGACCCTTTGGCAGTGTAAGGAGGACAAGTTAAGGAATATCCTTGCCCCTGCAACAGTGGGAGTGTGTAGGGA